>NC_089198.1:31761256-32061256 GCF_963930695.1 Labrus bergylta | reverse complement strand
AGTGACAATTAAACCAATCATAGCTGTTTGGTTACAGTTGAAGCACGGTAAAGTTACGTGCATTTAATCCTCCTGTCACTCATCACTGATTGAGTCAGAGCTCAGAGCTAACAAATGGATACATGCTACATGTAGCATCCTTCTGAAAGAGAGTTAATCACCCAAACAGTTTTTAAGATAAATCCACCTCACAAAACAACTTAGGTGTAACATTTTCTCCTCTTAGTTGTTCTTTTAGCTGTATTTATTTACTCCCGTAACTTTGCCATGTAGCGGAAGTCCCCTTTGCAGTTTTTCAAAATAAAAGCACATTTTATATGAAGACCGGAAATAAAGAGACTGAGGCATAAGGCAATAAGAAAAGCAAAATAAAAGCATCACAAAGAACAGTTTTGAATCTGTTTTTTAGAGCTAACTGGGTTACTCACAATGGATGTTCATAAATTATATTGTATGATGCGTCAGCTAACATTAGTTATTGGACATTAAATGAAACAGAATGTGTTGATTTCCTAGAGGGTGGTAATATACTAGCATTAGAACACCCGCACTTTTAAAATCACTGCTCCACCCCTGTATCAGGGTTAGGGTACGGTCCGTTCTGACTGAAGACAAAGTTGAAAGCACAGATCTGGAGGGCGCTGCCTTTAACCCTAACTATTAACTATAAGCAAACTGTTTGATTGTCAAAATCCCTGCTCCTCACCGCTCACATTCACCGCTCCCTCTCTCTCAGTCGCTCGACCACTCACGCTGCACATCACTCTGCGCGACCCTGATAACAGCAGGTGAGATGACAGAGTGCTGAGAAGTTGTTCTAACTATGAGAGTTATTGAATGTAACGTGGTAAAATATATAAATGAATGTTCATTTAGATCTATTAGTAATGTGAATGGGCTTAGACAGGATACATAAACTTCATTGAAAGGCTCAAATATATTTTCCGGCTCCAGACAGATTTTTTTTTTTTTTTCTTCACATCGCATGTCCTTGCAATGTGACTATTGCGCATGCGCAGATCGCGATGATGATGCTGAAACAATATATCGTGCAGCCCTAGTATGTGTGTGTATGTATATGTTACATTATTCATATAAACATCGCACAAAAAGTAAAGAAAATTTGTGTTACGTAAATTCTTTTTTGTTGTAACAATGCTTCTTGGCAATAAATCTTATACCGTTGGAAAGTCTGTTTATTTCCCTTTTAAATGGTTCCACATTTGTGAGGAACATGCATTTGTGGAGATAAGCAGCAGAGCTGAGTATGTGGGTTGCGCCCATGAAAAAACTTGCCACATCTTGCCACAATCATTCTGCTGTTGCTATTGACTCTTGAGCTATTGAGCTTCTGATACCCCAGGTGCTGATAGTCAGGTGCTGTCAGATTGGCAGCTCCTGTGAGCATGGGCCCTGCTACAGTGGTCAGTTGGTGTCTGCTCTAAGCCAGCCACTGATCTGGATAGGGCCTGTGCCACAGGGCTACTTCAAGCTGGTGTTCCGCACAACCAAGTTGCAGCATTATTTGGAGTGAGCCCTAGAACCATCCCCAAACTGAAGGCCAAGTTCCATATAACGGGGGATGTCAGAGACAGTGTGGGCGTCCCAAGAAGACGACACCCCAAGAAGACATTTTTCCTCACCCTGTCTGCACATAGGAACTGTAGGCAGTCTTCTACAGATTTGCAGGACAAGATGGCCGACGGCTCTCTACCCAGGCAATCCGGAACAGACTGCATGCATTTACATAAAACGGTGGTATATTGTTACGTAAATAAACCTTGTTGAGGGTTCTTTTGATTGAAAGATTCCCATATATAAAGTTAAAGAGTGACCAGCGGAGTTGAGCAGAGAGCTCGCAAGCTAGGAGTCTGTGCTTCACAACATTCACAACAGGCTGAGGGCTCAACTATTGTACTGTAGCTAGTAGGAGTGCAAAAAGAGAAAACAGACGGAACTAAAAGAGCGACAAAGCTGAACAGAAACTGCATGTTGTAGACTTCGCTGAACTGAATAGAAATCGTCATGCAAGAAGACAGTAAACTTTTTTTTCTCTCAGAGAGACCGTCACAGAGTGCGTCTGTTGGAGGAAGGACAAGTAAGTGAACAGTCATAAACCTTAAACAAACATTAATAAAAACGGTTGTCTAGTGAAATGACTTAGCTGTAAACCTCACGACATGCATCTGAATTAACACCTCTATCAACCATTTAATATTAATTAGTTACTTAATTTAAATGCAAACCCTTAATTAATGTTAACAACAGACCGTTGTTAACTGTTAATGAATGCTTATTATTGTATGAATGAACTATAAATCAAAGGTGCACTATGGAGGTTTGGTAGAGAAATGTGAAAGTTGGAGAATTGTACAGATTCTGTGGTATATGTTCATAACTCTAAACACAAACTTTCCTCAGAGGAACATTACAGTAAAACCATTACTCTCCTGGTAGCTTTTGAGCTCTAAACAGTGTTCAGTGACCCATTTTGTTCTTTGACTAAAGTTTGTGTATTCAGTTCAGAAAATGTAGCACAGAATTATTTCACTTCTCCAACTTTCAAATTTCACTACCAAATCTACATAGTGCACCTTTACTGCTCATCACTGTGTTAAGTAATGTTAATAACATCTTTATAAAATGTTAAATTATTACTACACACATTAGTTAACTGTGAGTAACCATTATTTTATGCTTATTACTGTATTACCTTATGTTAATGAATGTACCCTTATTGTAAAGTTTAAGCTATAAAAGTGACTGATACTTTTTTGAATATTTCAGTTGAACAGAGATTTTATAGCGGTCTTTCCCACACATAGACAATACTTGGGTGGTCCGCCCAGGCCGCCCGGGTAAATTTGTGGCCGAGTATATTTCTGACCTGTTTTTATGTTATTATTATTTTTTTTTTATCAAAAAATTGCTGTGAGCGTGAGCAGGGGAGAGAGAGCGCGCACAAGTGAGTGCAGACACGCTCATGGCTTCGTGCAGCAAAACTCCTATCTTGACAGAGATAGGAGTTTGCTGTCCGCACACCCCTTTTGTAAATGTACCTTGCGCCAATAAAAACTGAAGCTTCTCATGGCTTCGTTTTAAAAAAGTTAATATACAGCTGCTTGCTGCTGATTCTGAACTCCTATAAATGACAGAATATCAAGAGGAACTTTACAAAACGCGAGAAATACTCCTGGTGTTTGTGTCTGTGGGCGTCCGTGGATAAATTGAACAGATTAAAGTAGTTTGTTGCAAAAACAAAATTAATTTAGAGGGGAAAACACCTTTGCTATAAATACAAACCCAATATTAAAATATACCCTAAGATAAGACTAAGAAAAAAAAACACCCCCCTCGCGCGTACTCCACCGCCCAGGTACCTCGTCATTCTGTGCGAAACACTGTATAGTATATATATATATATATATATGAATAAATGAACAGTTTATTTATACTCCTATATAATCACATCTGGACTTACTTTGCCTTTCTGCAGTTCCTCACAGCTGGAATCAGTCTCAGTCGTCCCTGGTCTGATGAGTTGCACTCCTTTGGGTCCAACTCATCCAGAACCTCCTCTGACATCTGCAGCATGTAGGCCAGAGCAGAGCAGTGGATATCAGAGAGTCTCTCCTCTGATCTGTTCCCTGATTTCAGGAACTCTTGGATCTCCTGATGGACTGAGAGGTCGTTCATCTCCGTCAGACAGTGGAAGATGTTGATGCTTCTGTCAGGAGAGATACCTTTACTGTTCATCTCCTTCAGGTTGTTGATGACTCTCTGGATCATTTCTGGACTGTTGTCTGTCTGATCCAGCAGGCCTCCTAAGAGTCTCTGGTTGGACTCCAGAGAGAGGCCATGAAGGAAGCGAACAAACAGGTCCAGGTGACCATTTTTACTTTTCAGGGATTTCCCCATGGCACTTCTCAGGAAGACTTCCAGAGATGGGCCAGGAGTTAGAACTTTAGAAATCTTCTTTAAAAAAATATTTCCAGATGAGTCCCAGAGGTTGGTGTCTTTAAGGAAAGCCTTCACTACACCTGTGTTCCTGTTTGTCAAACAGTGGAACATGTAGACTGCAGCCAGGAACTCCTGAACACTCAGATGAACAAAGCAGTAGACTGCTTTCTGGAGGATCACATACTCTCTTTTGAAGATCTCTGTACAAACTCCTGAGTAAACAGAGGCCTCTGTGACATCAAGACCACACTGCTCCAGGTCTTCTTTGTAGAACATGATGTTTCCGTCCTCCAGATGTTCAAACGCCAGCCTCCCCAGCTTCAGAAGAACTTCCCTGTCAGATTTGGTGAGTTCCTGAGGACTCAATTGATGTTCCTCATCATACTTGTTCTTCTTCCTCTTTGCCTGAACCAGCAGGAAGAGTGAGTACAGGTCAGTCAGGGTCTTGGGCAGCTCTCCTCTCTGTTCTGTGCTCATCATGTGATCCAGAACTGTGGCAGTGATCCAGCAGAAGACCGGGATCAGACACATGATGTGGAGGCTCCTGGATGTCTTGATGTGTGAGATGATTCTGCTGGACCGATCTTCATCATCACTGAACTTCCTCCTGAAGTACTCCTCCTTCTGGGCGTCAGTGAAGCCTCGTACTTCTGTTAGCCTGTCAACACATGAAGGAGGGATCTGATTGGCTGCTGCAGGTCGAGAAGTTATCCAGATGAGAGCTGAGGGAAGAAGATTCCCCTTGATGAGGTTTGTCAACAGTATGTTTAACTGTGATTTCTTTGTGACATCAGACACAACCTCCCTGTTTTTGAAGTCCAATGACGGTCTGCTTTCATCCAGGCCGTCAAAGATGAACAGAACTTTACAGACAGCGAGCGTCTCTGCTGTGACCTTCTGTAATGTTGGATGGAAAACACGGAGCAGCTCAAGAAGACTGTACACCTCATCTCTGATCAAGTTCAGCTCCCTGAATGAAAGCAGGATCACCAGACTGAGGTCTTGGTTCTCTGAGCCCTCTGCCCAGTCCAGAGTGAACTTCTGCACTGAGAAGGTTTTTCCAACACCAGCAACCCCATTTGTCAGAACCACTCTGATGGGTTTCTGTTGGTCGGGTTGAGCTTCTGTCTTTTGGTTCTGTTGGTCGGGTAAGGCTTTAAAGATGTCCTGACACTTGATTGGAGTCTCATGGAGGGTCTCCATCTTGGAAACTGTCTCAAGCTGTCTCACCTCATGTTGAGGTGAGACACCTTCTTCACTCTGTCCCTCTGTGATGTAAAGCTCAGTGTAGATCCTGTTGAGGAGGGTTCTACTTCCTGTTTCATCACTTCCTTCAGTCACATGTTTACATCTCTCCCTCAGACTGACCTTATGTTCATCTAAAACCTCCTGCAGACCTCTATCTGCTGAAAGAGAAGAAACATATCCAGAGACTGGATTTACAAAATGATCAAATACACAATTTTCATTATTACACATTAAGCACACTGCATGACACAAAAACATCCCTGTGCTGCTACAAGAGAAGAAGAAAATATTGAATATAAACTTACAGCAAAAATCAGACTAAATTAAAATGACAAATTTAACTATATTAATGAAAATATTAACAGCAATACCAACAAATGTAATGAATTTTAAAGTGTTGTTTTTAGACACAATGACTTCAGTCTTACTGGTTACACTGCTGGACTGACTGGATATCTGCAGTCCTCGTCTTATTTTAGATCGTTCTCCACACTGGGGACAGGAGGACTCTCCTGATGAAGTAGACTGGTCCCAGTATAAGGTGAGGCACTGTCTACAGAACCAGTGTCCACAGCTGGTAGAAACTGGATCACTCAGGACGTCCTGACACAAAGCACAGCTGGACAGCTGCTCCTCCACAGAAACAGACCCCTTTGTTATTCTGTGGAGATAAGGGAAAATTAGATTATTACCAGGTATGGGGAATCAAACCCGGTTCTACATTTGTCAAAACCTGAAAATCAACATGTTTATCAATGTGTTGGAAATCAAATCACTGGTTCACAAACATCCATCACTGATCTATTACATTCTGCTATTGTGACAACCCTTGTTCTTCAAAAAAGCAAATTTCTGTAGCTTGATATTTTGGTGATCCAAAAGGATCTCTTACTGTGGATCTGAGGGTCCTGGTTCATTACTGGTTCGAGGGGGCAAAGAGGAGGACAGAGCAGAGTCTCCTCTGTCCTCCTCTTTGCCCCCTCGATCACTCATCTTCTGATCTGAGGGTCCTGGTTCATTACTGAAGTCTGGATGATGATCTTTAGACCAGTCACTCTTCATAGAGAGACAGCTGGACAGAGGAGACTCTGCTCTGTCCTCCTCTTTGCCCCCTCGATCACTCATCTTCTGATCTGAGGGTCCTGGTTCATTACTGAAGTCTGGATGATGATCTTTAGACCAGTCACTCTTCATAGAGAGACAGCTGGACAGAGGAGACTCTGCTCTGTCCTCCTCTTTGCCCCCTCGATCACTCATCTTCTGATCTCAAAATTTTCTCAAGGACAATAAATGACATCCATGCAGGTAAAACAACCTGAGGACAAGGAAGACATACAGGTAAGATACAAAGAGGAAGACATACAGGTAAGATACAAAGAGGAAGACATACAGGTAAGATACAAAGAGGAAGAATGTGTTAAATGGAGATGGTCAAGCCTCCACATCTCAATGCCTACTGTGGTCCTTTTATGTCTTTATTGGAGATACAGGAGTAGAAAGATTCAGAAATCAGGTAGAGAGAGAGAGTGGGGAATGAAATGTGGGAAAGAACCACAGGTTGGATTAATTGGGCATGCGCAATAACCACTTGGATACCAGCGCCCCCTGAAGTGACTCTGCCTCTCTTCCCGTCTTCCTTAGTACGTGATCCAACACATCAGTGCAGCTTGTTTGTATCTTAATCTTATTTGTCCGTCTGATCTGGCTCCCTGCTTGGTATTTGACCCTGGTCTAGTTTTAGGATTTAATCTAAATGTATTTCAATTATTCTTCCTGTGTCTCTTCAATCCTGCACTGAATAATGACAATAACAAGGTCTTGAATCTTAAACCTCAAACATTAAAGCAATATGTTAATATTTAACAGAATTTGTGACCTTTGGACCAACAGTTTTATATCTAGAGGGATATAAAACAAAGTCCTTCATGCCTGTAGGGATCAAACCCCATCATAAAACCGACCTTTGCTCAGATAGATGTTTTATTGAGGCTGTATTTAGTGATTACATTTTATTAGGATGCAATATCTACTTAGAGGAAGTGGAGAATATCTAGCTTATAAAATCAAATACTGTGGAACATAAGCACTGTTGTCCCCAGGACTTTATTTAATCTGAGAGAAAACCAGTAATGCTGACTGCTAGTTTAGACCGCAGGAGTCATGACAAACATCTCTGATTAAGGACGATTTAGATTTTTAGCTACACAACTTTTACTTGACTTTACTTTTTGAACAAAAGCTGAGAAACAACAAGTACTCCACATTCACAGAGCTGATCGTGTACTGTATCTGATCCGTTTCCTTTGCTTTTCTATTCAAAGTGTATTACTCAATTTTAACCTGAGGTTTTAACAGTAAAGTCATATTAAGGTTGAATTAAACTCACCCTGTCTCAGATGTTTGTCCTTCTGCTCTGTCAACTCAAAATGGAGTCTTAGCTCCAACTGACAGAAATTTTCAGTTTTATTGTTTTATTGTAAACCCATATCAGCACAGAGTTTCTCCTCCCCTTGTTACTAGAAATGAAATGAATGGTTAACCATCATCAGTTCAGGTTTCTTCATGACCTCTCTGCTGAGCTCACAGTAAAATGCATTAATTCAAGATAACTAGGTTGAGATAGTCAGTCAGAAAACTTTAAAAAGTAAGCTGGGATCACCTACCTTCAGCAATGTTGTGGATGTCAGACGTGTGGAGAAACAGTTCCCAGATGATCCATGATCTGTTCAGATCACCCCGCATGGTACCGGGCAACATGTGATCCATGGATCAGAGGAAAATGTATCATCATGGTGTAAAATAAATACATTGGTGTTATATCCCAATTCAATATCTGAGTGAAAAGAAGTCAGTGTTAAAGTTGTTCAGGTGGGCACAAACAGGAAGTCATTTCAGTCTTTTAAAATACATTTTATGTATGTTTTTTTTCACAGACTTTCAGACAGAAACAGGTCATAACGTGTCAATATTTTATTGTGAAAGATAACGTTTTAATTGTCTATTAGATGTTAGAAACATTAAAAGAAGAATAGTAGAAGTTGATCTGAGTGATAGGGCTGGGCCTCAAATCAACATCACGATTAATTGAACAATTTACCTTGATTACGATTCATGAACGATTATTTTGTTATTGTTTTTTGCCCTCATAGTTCACTGACATATGCGCAACTGTTATAGCTGGAATATGTTTTTCTAATGAAAGAGTGCATAGTTTTATGATTTTAAAGAAATTAAGGAAACACAGATGAAATATGTATGGATGCTTATTGAATATTTAAACTGAAATCAAAGCATCAGTTGAATTGAAAATTTCACATTTTAGCTTTAAAGTAAAAATCAACTTCTCTAAAACAGTGGAAATAAAATAACTCATATCGCCTTATTGCAAACAAAATCCACTTTAAACATGTGAAGGTGCCATGTGTTGCACCTTCACTAATGCTTCCTTTTCTTTCAGCTGTAAGAAAAAGCATGGACTATCTTCTTACACACCCATTGCCCTCTCCATAATTGATCTTTCATTTTTTGAAATAAACAAAGAAATTATATTATTGATGGATTCAGTGCCTAACAACAACATCAGTACTGAAAAAGGAGAATAAACATAAGGCTCACAACATAAGAAAAACATTTAGACATTATCAGAAGTCTTTTTATCTGGTCTTTTTTCTTGTGTAATCTTAGATAGATATTATCCTGATACTTGAGACACGATACGATTCTATTGCAATTTTAAACATTTTTCGATATGCTATGAATTGCGAGACAATATATTTCGATTAAGCTTTTTAACTGCATATTATGTCCACTACACTAAACTAAATCAAGAATCGTTTTGTCAAATAAGATAAAATTCTCAGTCCGTTCATCTCACTTCAGTCTTTTTATTTGTATTTCAGTCTGAACTTTAACATGAATTCTTAACAATGAAACTTGTTCAAAAAGAATTGTGCAACCCCTTCAGCAGTTAAAAAATAAAAAAGTATAAATAAAACATCATATAAAAAATATGAATACTTGGCTGCCATGAGACTATATAATATCGCCACATATAATATCGCCACATAGAATATCGCGATACAATACTGTTTTTTTACCCGACCCTTGCTATATGTTGTGTGGCGTCGCACACACTGGCTGTCCACACTGCATCCGTTTACTATTTCACTATTTGCTCTGTAAATTTCAGTTTCCCCCTGCAAACAGTTTGACATCTATACTTTTGTATTAAAGGTGGACACGCGGATGTGTGGTGCTTTGTATTGACGAGCAACACAGCACCCAGAGGATCATCGATAAACGGCTCACGGTGAGCAGAAAAAAAGTTTATCCGGTGTTGTTGACACATGTCAAAGCACAACATTTAAATCACAGATGTGGATATTATCATTACATCACTATCTCCACTTTGTACAACAAGCTGAAGAAACAAAGAAACATTAAATTTGGGCTGCAGTAGCTCAGTCTGTAGGGACCTGGGTTGGGAACTGGAGGGTCAGCAGTTCAAGGCCCAGCACGGACCAAGTCCAGAAACTGGCCTGGTAGCTGGAGAGGTGCCAGTCCACTTCCTGAGCACTGCCGAGGTGCCCTTGAGCAAGACACTGAACCCCAAAACTGCTCTGGAGCGCTTGCTGTGGGCTGCCCCCTCACTCTGAGTCCAGATCCAGAGGATCCTGTTTGTTCATGTTTATTAAACAGAGTGATTAATAAAGGATAAATTAAAAATGAAATATGAAACACACTTGTCAAACTGAAACCAGACATCACAGCCGTTTTTTACATCTGCACTCCTGAAAACATGGAAATCACTTGAGGAGGACTGCTCCTGACTGCAGACGCAGCACTGAGGGAATGCTACTTTCAACATCATGCTAGTTTTAGAAAATGACCAACCCTGCCTTTAAGCGTGATATTGATTTGAGGTCACATCGCCCCACCCTACTAACCAGGCTACCGGAGCAGCAGTACGGCGCCATGCTTCCTCTCCTGAACACAGACAGAAGAGAGGGAGTTGTTTTGATACAGCTGATCATTCAAATATCTAAAAGAAGTGATCATTCAGATTGGGAAATGTACCAACCTTCATTATTTGTGTGAAATTGAGAGACATGCCCAGAAAAGTCTGAAGTAGATAAACTAAGCAGACTACTGTATTTTCTGATGTTCTTACAGACTTTTTGTTATTCTGCATTTAAAGATATTTTGTCTGCTTTTCAGTGGTTGACGCAACATATTTTCCGATTCGCGCTCTCCGTCCACTGGTAGGAGCGTGCTCACCTGTGTGTGTGTGTGTGTGTGTGTGTGTGTGTGTGTGTGTGTGTGTGTGTGTGTGTGTGTCTCTCAGAAAGAGGCTGCATGAGGTGCAGCTGTTAGTGCTGCTCTGTAGGTTTTAGGTGGAGTTAGGGACAGTCGGTCAGTCATCCAGAAAAGACAATATTAGTTAATCATTTTTAGACTTGGACTAGGCAGAGCAGTAAAACTGAGTGAGTTGTCAGCTGCTGCCACCGACCTCCGGGGGTTTGTGGCCTGCCTCTGCCCCCCCCCCCATCCCTCCTCCTCCCTGTGGCTTTAGAGAAACCTCTAAATAAAAAGTCTGTGAAGATATTTAAAACCTGAGCAGTATTTCGTTATCGAACAACAGAAGGGCTGCAGCAGGTTCCAGGTGCTGCACCATTAAAAACAGCTGCAGAGACTCTTGGTGTAGATGTATTTTAAAGATAAGAATGAGTTTGCTCTCACAAGTCGGAAGTGCAATTATTGGACGAGGTTGCAGGAGGTTGGTCGTAATCCTCATGGGTTACTAAAGTGAGAGGATAACACAGAATAAAATAAGAGGTCAGTTATGGAGACACAAAAGGAATAAACATTCAGTAGTTAAAAACATATTCTCCCTTTCTCTGTCTCTGTAATCTCCATTTACACAGGGTCTTGATTTTCAGCATTAAAGGTCTTCGGGTTTCCGTTTGTAGTTCATTTAAAGTCCCCATGATACTGACAGCAGGCAGAACATTATCTGCACTGAGGACCACCTCCCACTGACGGGATTCTGACAATGATTTGTTTGTCTTAAGAAGCAGATACATGCAGTAAAAAAGTCTGTTCTACATAAAAACTAATTTACAGCCACAGATCTGCTCGACTCTGTCACAAAAGCTGATGATTGTTAGATTCCCTGCATTCCTGAAACGCATCAGAAACGATCGACCCGACCTCCATGGAGGACAGACCTGACAAAGCTTCACTTTTCATTTCTTACAAATCTGCACAAGGATGCTGCTTTTTCTGCAAACTGCATTCCTGTTTATTGGGAGTCAATCAAAAGAAAGTTTTTTTTACGTACGACGGAGGATTAGGGTGCATGTTAAATTATTATTTTATTTTTTTCACCTTCTTTCGTTTTTTAAACATAAAACCGAATAAGAAATGAAAACACACAACTTTCTTCTTAGTTTAAACTCCCCTGAAGAGAAAAAACGTAATTCCTGTTTATTGGGAGTAAATCAAAATAAAGTTTTTTTTACGTACAGCGGAAGTGAGGCGGAGTGAAGTCTATTTAAATCTCGTATCTTCAGGCTTGTCTCTTCTTTGTTTTTTGATTGGTTCTTTCTTCGACTGGCCCCGCCCTCTTTACCTGCTCTTCTTTCTCTCTCCATAGAAAATCTGGTGAAGTTTGTGACTACAATGGTGTGTGTTGCTGTGGATGGTAAACCAAAGATTGGGGTGATACACCAGCCGTTCTCTGGGTTCACAGGTAAACATGTGTTCTGTGTGTTAAACCATAATGCCTCCAGACATGAAATCACATGTTTACTGACATCTTTATACAGAGAAATCTTTCTTTTTTGTTGCAGCTAAAGGATCGAAGTTCTTATCTTTTTTTTTTTTTTTAGATAACTAAAACTTTATCTGTAAAAGGAATAGACGGAGACATTTGCTTTTAAGAGTTTTAAAAGTTAAAACATTGGTCGTTTACCTTTTCCTTTATTAACCCTTTAAGACCTTTGTCTCTCTGAGATGTGGAAAACATGTATGCTATGCTAACAAAATGCATCATAGTTCATAGAAGAACTAATAAAAATCAATCAATAAAGCAACACATCCTCTATCTTCTGATGAGGGGTTGAAGGGGACCTTACAGTGTAGCCAGCAGTCACTCAGGTGAGATATGAAAAGATATCCTGGAAAAGGATCCTTGTCTGTGAAGTGCACTGCACATCTTTATTATCAGTTCTTGCACCTTGAGAAAGATTTGTAGTGAATTGTCCTGATTTTGTTATATTGTATACATACTATATGTCCTGTTTTGCTCTATTTTTATGTTGTCTGTTTGTTTGTAATTTTCAATTGGGTACATTTTATTTGTGATAGTAAATATTCTTACTTTGTTATTTTTACTATATTTTATTTTAACTTTGTTTAATCTCTTAAGGTGAGGTTTTTTTCTACCTCACCTGCATGTGTTTGATTTTTTATTTGTTTTAGTTTTCTGTTTGACTCTTCTTTCAAAAAAATGTGCAAATAAACTAAACCAAAAGGAAGCTGGTATTGAGATATAACATCTAGGGATGAATAGTCAGGGGCATTTTAATGCAAATACTTGACAAATAAAAAGCTAAACTGTCATCAGATGATGTCATCATCTCTTGTGCTCCCCATAAGGACAGCTTTCCTGCATCGATGTCCAGTGCCCTGATAAAACTAATGTTAAAGTCATGTAATCAAAGTACTTCTCATATATATCAAAGAATAAGCATGTTTACATAATGTGTCAGGAATGAAAAATACTTTGCACATCTATTTCATGAGACAGGTGTAAAGGAGAGTAATGTGTCGGTCATAATTCACAAGCAAACTCCCTCAAATAGTTGCATCAATGCATTTTTTTGACAGCGTTTGTGACTAGATCCTCAGCAGGCAAACAGTTTGTTAAAACAGTTTTTGGTTTGTGCATCAGAAGCACGACACATGGAGGTAAATCTGCTGAGCTCCTGTAAAGCTGACTGGATCTTCAGTTAAAAAAACAAAAAGAGCAGTCAGGTGCAAACTTCTCTCTTTAACAGAACAACACGGAGGTTCATGCAAACACGATATTTTTGACATAGTGTAGTATTGCTCTAGAATCATTCCCATTGACCTGTGCTCTTCTCTCTCACTTAGGATATAAGGTCCTGTCACTTCTGGAGATGCCTGTAAGTGATGCAGCTTCTACAGACCAGGCGGATGTTTACATCCACATCACCTTCATTAAGAAATGGGACATCTGTGCTGGTGCAGCACTTCTCAACGCACTGGGTAATGTAACAAAGGTTATACTTCACTGTGCTTTTTTAAATATTCACTTTTTGGCTGCTTTTGAAACATTCAATTTAAAGGAGCAATGTGTAGGGTGCAACACCGCCCCCTAGAGGTTGACCTTGGAACAGAGTTGAAGTCTATTCTACATTTAAAGAAAATCACTTTTAGCTTTTCACTATGAAATGGTTTGAATGATGAGTGGCTAACAATGAGGTGTTTTCACTATGATTCTAGGAGGCAGCATGACGACCCTAAAGGGAGAAGACATCGACTACAGTGATACACCTCTGAACAAAGGAGGACTCGTGGCCAGTGTCGGTGTGGACCATAAGGCTGTGCTGGAGAGATTACCAAACTGGGACCCTGAAAAGCACTGAGAAACACAAAGCCATTAGTAGACGGGTCACAGTGTGGTAAAGACAACAGAGGTCTGCATGATTTCATTTCCTGGTGACACCAAACCTCCACACTTCAGATGGATCTGAGTCACTGTCCCTTACAGAGACCACAAAGACTGTGTGGCTAACCAGGCTCTGAATACACACTTCTAGACATGTGTACATAGCAAGGAGAAATGCTCCATCATGCATAAACACACAAACACATGCTCACAGTGATTACAAGAGAACTACTACCTGAGTCCCTTCACCTTCAGAAAACAGGATGAATCCACTGTGAAGAAATCTGAGGAACACCATGCTGAACTGTACAACAAAATCATGGAGTGACCGATCTCCTCGTCTTTCATCTTCTTAAAGCCCGACTTCATCACAAGCTCTTCCAGAGGAAATACAAGAACAAGGTACACCGTGTTTTTCCAGACAGGCTGAGAGTCATTGAACATCTGCCTCGTTTGGTCTCAGCAGCCGGTGTAACATGGTCTTACATGCAAAAAAACAACAACCCTGTTTACCAGCACCAGTAAAACCACCTCAGTTTACTCCACACCGTCTTCAGGTTTTCATCTGAAGTGGATTAGAGATTTATGTTTTTAGTAATTTAACTTTGACAGATCAATAAACTGAATCTTTGTCATTATTCAGATAAAACCAGCTCAAACTAGAACACCTTCCCAACAACCCATTTTTACCTGAAAGCAGTGCCTGCTGGGTAAGAAGATCAATGTGCTCTGACCAAACCAGAAGTTCATTAGAGGGAAACACAAACATTGATCTGCTTACATTGTCTTAAGTTTATCCAACTTGAAATACTACAATATTCAATTCTAAAGAAGTAGTCCAAAGTGTTTGGCAAGAGGTCTGCTTTACTAAAGTACATTATTTTCTTAACTATGTTGCGGCCATGTGAAGGAAAATAAAAAGCGTTTATTCAAAATTAATAAAAGTGAAATGATTAAAGGGAAGATGAAGGAAAAGTCCACTTTTTAAATCTTTCATCTCTCTTCCCTGAGACTCATCTTTGGCCCGTTTAAACCTTTTCAGTGGGTGTGGAGTTGCTGTGATTGGTGCTTCCCTTACTCTTCTGTTATAAGAGGTCGTAAACACACAGACATGATAACTCCAGGGCGAGCCCATCACAATCAGGTGAAGTCAGAATCACTCAAAACCCGTCTGTCTGATGGTGGTTTTCTTCTGTAACGTGTTGTAAATATGACGTTCTACTCCTTCTCTTGATCTTCAGTTCACAGCTGTCACCTCTCTGTTACTGACAGCACTCATGGTTAATGATGGAGAAAGAGCTAACACGTTCACTGATATGCTCCTGGATCTGCCATCTCATAACTCATGACTTTAAAACTAAACAGTCTGACAATGTGCAGTACAGGAGAAGGTAAAGAAGTGTGTATCATCAGTGTTTCATCACTAAGAAGACGACAGAAGTTTAAAAGACTTACCACTTGGAAAGTGTCACATTGAAGACTGTCTGCAATGAGAAACTCCCTGAGACTATTTCTGTGAATGAATATTGTGCCATGCTTCATCCAAACTCACTGAAACTTTGGTACCAGTCACATTTTGTTGGAGAAGTGTACTTGTATTTGCATGGTTTTGAATATTCATTCGTCTTTGCTCATCTTAACATTTCTCAATCTGTGCGGATGATATTCCTCGCTCGATTGGCCTCTTGGTTCTGTCTTTTAAAGGAACATTTCCACAGACAACAGCTGTATTGTGTTTGACTACAGTCGGGTTTTCTTGTTGATGTGAAGCCATGTCTGATGGTAAAAGAAAAAACTACACCAGCATAATGTGAGCTCTCGTCCCTGTATGAAGAAGATACAGTTAAAGTGTGTTTCATGTTTGCTTTTGTGTCATTGATAAGTGTGTATAGATATATAAAAACAAGTGTGTGTGGTGTCTGGATGATATGCTTCTGGCATATTGAGAGCACAGCTTGACTCAGAGGAAGTACAGGTAACAGCGTTCAGTCTGCTGGAGGTTGGATCTCTGTGTGCTACATTTCTGTTTGATGATCTGAGTGCCTGTAATCTGAACAACATAGTCACAGGATGGTAGTGTTAGCAGGGTTTCTGGTGTTGCTATGGTAACACAGTGATTGCTATGCAGGGGTATACAGTGATGTTTTGTTATGATATATGAGAGAGAACGGGAGAGGGAAAGAAAACAGCATTTTATCACGTCGGTGTCTGTTTGTAGGTCTTGAGAAGTACTACTGCATGTGTGAAGAAGTTCTATAAAACATTTTGTTTCTCAACAGAAAGCTGTGTGAAGTCTCAAACATTTTCTATAGCTTGATGCTAAATCTTTGAGGTACTTTTTTTTAATATACATCGTTGTCAACCGGTGGTGCAAAGATGGTCGGCCTGACAACAGATAACGGTCAGGTTGTTAAAGGGGGCACAATGTATTCTTCTCTTCACCCCTGGAGACTGATGTTTCTGCAATAAAACCTAATAATGAGCAGATTTAACTTCACTTCCTGTTTCAGTAACCTGCAGTGAGACACACCTATGTGTTCCAGGTAAGTTTAGATACAGTCATGAAACCTGTGACGAGCCTTCCATTCCTCTCATATTGGTGTTTTTAAGTTCCTCATACTTTTCCACTTTCAACCAGGTATACACTAAACACAAGTTTAACCCTTTCAGACATTTATTTGAACACAGATTTGGAGATATTTCCTCTGCGTCAGTCCTTTCCTGCTGTTTTTCCAGGCACCTCTGCAGCTGTGAAAAGAAACAAGATGATCAAACATACGACTGTGCAGTTGGAAGACGGGTAAAAGGGAAAAAAAAATAAAGGATATGATATGACTTATTATATTTATTTTTTACGTTGTTATTACTGGATCACTCCAGGGTCGAGGACTCGTTGGATATGGAGAAAAAGAAAATCAGTTGCACACTGAAAATGACTTTACTGTCACTTTATTGTGGGTAAACAATGTTTCCCCCGTAGCATAATCACAGGCATACACAGGTGTGTTAACAACAAATAGTCACATGATCAACCCTGACAATATCGATTATTCAAGGTCATAAAATTCCGGAAGAGGATTAGGGCCACTGGGAAAAAAAATGTTGGTTCTAATTTTTTTTTCCTCCGTATAAAATCAAACAAGAACCATAGCGTGTATTAAAACAACATTATGTAACTTATACCATCAACATAGTAAATCAAAAAGCATATTTACAAATACAAAACATATCTACAAGAACAGGACAGATTCATGTCAAATAAGCTAACTGAATAAAATAAGCTGAATGCAATATATATATATATATATATATATATATATATATATAAATATGTATAAAATGTTTGACTATTTCTTTTTGCATCGTTCACTCACACTAAAGTGACAGTAAAGTAAAGTGTCTCGCTTCATTCATTTTTTCATTGTATGTTCATGAAACAGACCGTCACCTGAGAACATCGGCTGGCTGTGCACGTGGTACTCTGTTTGTGGTTAATATAATAAAGGGAGAAATATGTGTTGAGTTCAAATATCAGCTCTGAAATGTAACATCAGTACTTACATCCTGCTGTCAGCTTAGTGAGGATCGGCCTGAGAGTGTCCTCTATGTCTTGTCTTTGGTCTAAGAAGTCGGAGACTGTTGGGTTTCTGACACTCTGAATCCAGTCCGACTTGGACGAGCACACAGACTTGCAGATTTTCTACACGTGAAAGACGAGAAGATAAAAAAACAAGAAGCTCCTGAGCTGATGGGGACTTAAACAATTAAATATTGAAAAGGTCAAATTATCTCTAATCTAAGTGAAGCCACTATTTCCTCATCTGTGTGAATATGAGAGAAACAGTGAGAAACTGTTATCTCTTATAGTAATCTTTAAAAACAACTCATTTTTTATTTTTTATTACAAACCATAAATCCCCCTGCTAGAAATACACCATAGCTTTATTCAAAGTCATGGCAATGATCATTTAATTAAAATAGTATAACTAAATGATCTTGATGTCAAAACAATGCGTTACCTTCTCCTCTTTTGTCAGGTTCCTCTTTGAATCAGAGGTCATGTCTTTAATGAAGGTCACATATGACAGAAAGTCCTGTTGAGCGTCTGCAGCACACACACAAACACAAAAAGCTTCTTTTTTAATAAAGTTTTTACTTTACTGATTCATTTTGCCAAAGATACTGCTGTAATGTCACACACACCTGCCAGGATGAGACAGTCAGCACAGTCAGTCTTGGAGTATCTGTGGGCCAAGTCTAAAGGCCTCTCCCCTCTGAAGGTCTTTGCCTGTGTGTCGGCTCCCAGCTCAAGTAGAGTCCTCACTGTTTCCAGGTGGCCCCAACAGGCCGCGAGGTGTAGGGAGGAATAACCTGTGGAACAGAGGAGGCTCTCGTGAATCCTTTCAAATATTATTAAATCACCTGAAGACAACTGGAACAGAAATATGAGTATACTGTATTGTTTTATTTGACTTTTTAATCAGATAATGTGCAAAAATACACTCAGGACAAGATGAATGAAGATACACATGTTGACAAGGTAAGACATATCTGTATACTGACTTATTCTCATGTAGTCATTTCATCAGTAGGCTATCTGATAACTGAAATATTTCAAAAAGGTGTTTCAATACTTCACTTCCTGCAAAATAAAAGCATATATTGATTAGTTCAAAAGTAGGTCTATTCCTATTATAAGTTTTTTTTTACCATTTTAACTTTACTAAATGTTGTTTAGTGCTCATGATGGATTAATGTTGGGTCTTTGTAGATATGATAACCAGTAAGGTCTTTTAGCTGCTCTTTTTTGATTGGTTGATTGATTGATTGATTGATTGATTGATTGATTGATTGATTGATCGATCGAACAGTTAAAGCCCACTCAGCATCATTTTTCTTACCTCTGACAGTCTGCTCGTTGACCAAAGCTTCGTGTCTGAGCAGTTCTGGGACGATGGCGCTCCTCCCCAACATACTGGCAGTCAACAGGGCGTTCCTCCCAGCCTCGTCCTTCATACCAAACAAACCGTCTTCCGGCACCTCCTCCTCTGTGACACCCTCACCTTCAAAAAGCTCCTTGATGGTTTTCAAATCTCCAGATAGCACACAATTAAAAATGTCTTGCTGCAACGATGTCATACTTACTGCACTAATTTATTGTTGTCCCGCACTACACCGGGTAGTAGGCTATGTCTTGTTTCCATGGTTACAGCGTCACACGTTCTGTAAACTTAAGAGATGACGTAAATCAGAGAGTGAGAGCCTCTTTCTAGGGCTCTGGTAAACCTGTGTGTTAAACTTTTCCGCCTAGCCTACTTCTTCAGCTTTGTTTATTACTTTAACCCTCGTGGAGAAGGACAGAACCCTTTAGCTGCAACTAAAGACCGTTTGTTTATCTTCCCTTTGCTGAAAGAAGATTAACTAGGAATAACCGGGAATTAAGCCTTTTTTTAAATATAGCTTGGAATAAAAAAATTAATCCATAGGCCCTATGTGCTTTCAAAATCTTTATTTATTCCGATACGTTATAGTAAACATGAACTGTTTCAAACCTGAGATAATAGCGTAAATTCCTACTCACAGCAATTGGTTTTGAACGCGTCGCGGATCACCCCCAGTGGTTCCATGGTGTAATGGTTAGCACTCTGGACTCTGAATCCAGCGATCCGAGTTCAAATCTCGGTGGGACCTGATTTTAGGCCCCTTTGTAGGACTTTAAAAATCACATTATTCGAAGTTGTGACCTCTCATCACACAAATGAGATCCCATTACCAACCTTTCATTGCTCTTGACAAAGTAATGGCAGATCCTGCTGCAGCCAGAAAGACCTTATGTACCCTTATACACTGTACCATATGTTAACTTTTGTCGATGTCTTTTACTGCTACAAGCATACTTATATGCTTATATGCTTTTATTATTGTATAAATGAATACATTTCAAATATACCTTCATTGATGTTAATATAGCCTAGCAATTTTAATACATCTTTAATATGGTTTATTTCTGCCCACACTCTTCAGAATCCAGTAATTTCATTTATTTATTTATTTTATTTTACAGCTTTTGGCTTGACATGGCTATCATGTGTAACAATTATTCTATCGGGGAAAGGAGCACCAACTCTTTAATTTTTATTATTTATTTTTTTGTTAATCAAGAATGCATATGCAAACAACATGGCACTAACATCTTTCAAAATATCATAATGCACAGTTGCATATCCAAAACAGTAAGGATCAAAGGACAGACAAATTAAATAGGTAATATTAAAAAATAGAAATAAATAACTTTACGGAATTGGACTTTTCTTGTAATTTGTATTATACTTAAAAGTGTCCTCGCATCCCTTTAAAGGCTTTTATGTAAGACAGAAACTGTCTATGCTGTTTTCAAATCCAAATAGCAGATGCAACAAGTTGGATGGGATAGTGTTAATCAGATGGATATATACAACTACAAGATTTCCCATTCTGTAATTTGATATGTCAATCAATCAATCAATCAATCAATCAATCAATCAATCAATCAATCAATCAATCAATCAATCAATCCATCCATCCATCCATCCATCCATCCATCCACCCATCAATCAATCAATCATTATAGTGCCAATTCATAATATTGTTATCTCAAGACATTTTTACGAAAAAGCAGCTAAAAGACCTTACTCTTTGTTATCATATCTACAAAGACCCAACATGAATCCGTCATGAGCACTAAACAACATTTAGCAAAGTTACAGAGGCAATCAAAAACTTCCTGGCAGAAACCTCTAACAGAACCACACCCATGATGAACAGACATCTGCTGAAACTGTAGGCCTATTTGGGGTTGAAAATTGGGATAGAGGGAGATGCAGAAGGAAGCAGGATAGAGACAAATAAAGCAACAACAATGAAAAAGATAGATTTATAGCTACAATGTCAGTAATAAACTTCACTTCCTGATTGATTGATTCCCTTCACTTCACTTCCACTTCCTGAGCACTGCCGAGGTGCCCTTGAGAAAGGCACCTAACCCCCCTACCAGCTCAGGAGCGCCCACTGTGGGCAGTCCCCTCACTCTAAGACCTTTCCATTAGTGCATGTCCATAGGATCATGTTTGTGCATGTGTGTGTATTTCGGAATGTTTCTGTAGCATGTTTACTAGACAGAGTGTAAAATTTACCTTCGCGGGATCAATAAAGTATAAATAATAATAATAATAATAATAATAATAATTATTATTATTATTAAATTATTAATATTATATAATAATAATAATAATAATAATACTTATTATGATTAAAAATATGTGTTAGAAACCGACATTATTTAATCAAATCAGCTCCTTGGTGATCCTCAGCATTTCACCGGAAGTGACGTCTGGTTACCTGGAAACGGAAGAAGATTCGCGAATAGATTTGTGTAGCGTGAACCTGTAGATATTTAGCATCTCCATAAAATTAAGGAAAAACAAGGAAAGCTTCTACTGTACAACTCCCTCTCACTGACTTCAAGATGTTTAACAGACAGACAAGTCTCTGGATGGGTGATGTATGTTTGAAGTCTCCGTTTTTTGTCAATATGATTTATGTTAGCTTCGCTACGTTAGGTTGTTGCTAGCTCAGTTACGTAAAGTTAGCTCGTATATGTGACCACTGTCGAGAAGGTTAGACTAATAAAGTATATAATAAGTATCTAATTAACATGACTCAGCGTGTTTACCTACGTTAGAGTCTAGTTTAGTCCATATACTACAACGTAATAAACGCACATCCATATAATTGTTGTATGCTTAGCTAGCTCTTCCTCTCATTAGTCCTGAATGCTAGACGAGATGCTTCAAACGAGTCAACATTTATAGAGAGTATTTATTTAACGATTACACATCTAAGTCATCCTGTTGCAGTAAATATTTACAAAGAGAAGTGACACAAGTGTGTATTGTTTACTCATATCGTTTGAATAAATGTCTCAAATAAACAAAATGCACAATGATATCAGTTGCACTAAATAAAATATACTATTTCTTTACCACGATGGACAGAATAGTCACTTGTGTCAATGATTACGGCCATAATATCCAATATCCATATATGTCCAGGTGTTTTGATGTTCATGTATTTACATTCCGGTGTGACGCTACAAACCTTATTTCTGAGGGCAGATATTTGCTGACAAACTATATCAAATTTATAAATAATAAAGATACGTGTGTCTGCCAAATTTTGCATTGTCCTGAGAGGTGCATGCATTTCTCTGCATAACACAGGCTCTTTCTCTGACACCTAAAAGAAACAGAACCAGCATGATACAGTTATAAGTCTGGGAATTTAAGTTGTTTTACTCAATACTATTGTAAAACATTATGAGCTGTAGTTTGACCAAAGCATTTTAAAACACTAGACCTGCTTACGTAGCTTGACCAGTAATAGAGAGGACCATGCATGTTTGTGCACATTAATCTACTGTTGTGACTTTCTTGAGGTGAAAATCAAATCTGAACTTGTCTTTCATGTTGTGTTTAGTTGGACCCATACATGGATGAAAGCTTTATCAAGCAGGCCTTCAGTGCTATGGGAGAATCACCCTTTGGAGTCAAGATCATCACTCACAGGATAACAGGGTAGGACATTCAAAACATCTAATGAGTGGGAAGCTGACTGTGGGCTGCACTGTCATGAAGACATCTGTTTATAGAGATTTTTTAAAGCTAGATCTATATGGGATGATGGCTGACAGGAGACAGGATTGTGTTTTTACCCTGCTGCTCGAAACATTGTTTTCCTGTATACAGCCATGTCTGCTGCAAAGCTAGTACGCTTAATTCTGGGACTACTGACACTAAATAATCGCTCCTTACTTATGGATGATACAGATTTGGCAGATAGAAACCAAAAGGTTTATGTAACTCATTGATTAAAGTGACTAGAAATGTCTATAGGATACCATGAACGTGCTTCCTTTAATAATAATAACAACAACAATAATTACTGCCAACTTGGTTGTTTTAAGTTTAAGCTGTTTAGATTCTTTAAATGTAAATGCTTCCCTAACATCTTTGTCCACCTGTCCAGGGGTTCAGCAGGATACTGCTTTGTGGAGCTGGCAGACGAAGCGAGTGTCGACCGCTGTGTCCAAAGACTGAATGGAAAACTGGTCCCTGGATCAAACCCGGTCAGTTTTATGGTGTAATCGCAGAATCATGAATCTTTGATTTCAATCTTTACCGCAGTATGTATATTTTAATGTTTCTCCACAAATACTTGAATATATACAATTACTATTGACAATTTAATACTGCCTTCCTCTTTTCCCAGTGTTTAGAGTAATGTGATCAAGCAGTATTTAATTGTTGATTTGAATGTGGATAGTGGAGCTCAACTTGTCTCGCTCTTCCTTTGTTACAACAGTGACTCGAGTTTATTGTTGATAAATGACTATGATATGGGTTTGTTAATCTGCTCTTCATAAAGATTCTTGTTAAACAATGAAGTGTGTCAAATCTGTAGGATCTGCTAGTGTTGCTATTGCTAACACTAAAATACATGAAAGCAGAAGTAGTAACTTCTAAAGTGGAATGCTGCAGAGACAGCTCGTAATGATGAGGGTTTGTGAATGTAATCAAAGTCATGCGTGCACAGTTGTGAGCTTTAGCTGCTTGCTGCTGGATTTGAAATGCTGTTGGCACTGTGAGCTGGCCAAGCTACTGGGCTCCCCTGTCCACTGGCCTGTACCTGCTGCTGAAGGTGGCTGAGAGGCTGCTTGTACATGAATGTACTTTGTTTGAAGCTGGTGAATAGAGTCTCTGGTAGGAACTAACTGAGGAATGGGCTAAAGGCTGGTCTGTGTGGTGGAGGAGGTATGTAAACCCAAATAACAACCATAATAACTCCACTTTTTATTTCCAGCAATATCAGTGTAATACTACACGTCTTTTGGTGTGTGATGCCGGCTTAGTGTGTGTTTTTCTCTCCTCTGTGCAGCCCCGGAAGTTTAAGCTTAACTATGCCACGTACGGGAAGCGACCAGAGGCAGGGTAAGATATGATTCACGTTACTTTGAGACATTTAAATGCTTCACACCAAACACACATGGTGTCCATGTAACCTTATCTCAGGCCAAAACTGTTGTCTTAATCCAATTTCATTCAATAAAATACTCCTTTTCCTGTAATGTTGTATCAATTATGTTAACAAATGAGCTATTATGTAAATTTGAAATTGATTTCCAGTGCACTTTAATTTGTATTAAAGGGGAGATAGATTTTTATTTAAAATGGACTTCACAATTGGCCGGATTCATTGTTTGAATGTTTTAGCACACATGCTAATTCTCAACAGTTGTCCACAGGAGGCTTTTGGCTAATTGTCTGTAAAAAAATGCAATTCCATTATCATCCTATTATCTTTGTCATGTAGGGCATGAATGGGGAGAATGACTGAAATCAATATCCAAATATAAAGATTATTTTTTACTTCATGGTTAGTGTGACAAAACTACATCTGAAAAAAATCAGCCCATGTTCACTCTGCCTGAGAGACAATTAGACAAACTAATCTAGAAAACCTGTGAAACACCTTTAAATTTAGGGGAGCCTCACCGATGTACACGGCAGAGTTGATTTCTTGAAATAAGAAAATGTTAAAAAAAGTTGTTTGTTTGTTTCTAAGTTAGTCAGGACTTCAAATTCAAAGAGTACAAATTTAAACCTGAGAAATATGTAGGGCGTGGGGGTATGAAGAAGTGAGATCATCCAACCCCTCTGGTCTGATCTTCATCTTTTTATTTTAACCGTGCAGTTTGAGACATTAGCTGTCAAGTCAGCTGTAGGAAGTCAAGCTGCATTGTGGGTAATGTAGTCCCCATGTTTTGACAATAAAGATACGTTTAAGAATGAAAAAAGTTGATTTTGATCTGTTTTTAGAATGCATCACAAGTCAAACTTTCTTGTCAGAGTTCAGTGCTGTGGGGGAGTTTTTATTTTTATTTTTAATCTGGCTACCTGTTGACAGAAAACACAGATGGTGATTTTCAAGGGTTGTCTCTTTTTATATTTTCATTTGTTAAACTCTCCAAGTACAGTTTACTTAAAATCAAGATGTTACACTACAAAATATTTATTAAATGACAAAAACAATTTCATTATTTTCTACATTTCCATTATTTTTGGATTTACAATAGTAACACAAAATGACTTTCTCTTACCCTCCATCAACAAGCGGTTAACATTTCATGTTTGTTTATTTTAGAGTGAAAGAAATGTGAATATTTTAGACTTCTTAAATGTTCCAGCTCAAACAAAAACAACATGAAGACAGACATGTAGGTTGGCTGGATTAGTCATCATTACGTCTGCTTTGTTTACTCTACAACTGAAACACATAGACAGAAGAGAAGTTCTCATTTGTCTTGTTAGACAGAAGAGAAGTTCTCATTTGTCTTGTTGGGTTTGGGTCAACCATACAAATGGCATTTCCCCCAATAAGACATCCTCCCTATCTAAAGCATGTCAGTACTAACATAACATCACAAAGAAGACAAGTCTTTAATCAGTGTCCTCACTTTTCTCAGGCCGGAGTTCTCTGTGTTTGTGGGCGATCTGGCCTCTGAGGTGGACGACTTCCAGCTTCACCAAGTTTTCAAAAAATACCTTTCCTGCAAGGGAGCCAAAGTGGTCACTGACCAGTATGGATACTCCAGGTACGAGGGCTCATGAGGGTAGAGGTCAACTAGACATGGATGTGGCTTCAGAGACATTTAAATGTGTTTACTATTCTTATTGTTAGAAATCTAGAATAATGTGTCCTGGACTCTTGTTGTATTGATACTTTAGATAGCAGTGATATGGACCACCAGTACATCTTCATCTGTTTCCAACAAAAGGCTGACAAACTGTTTTCTGTACGTCTTATGCTGAAACTATTGTTTTCCCCATATAGGCTAAGCAAGAGCAACTCACAATTCAAGTGATGCTACCTGTTAAAAGTAAAACAACAAGTTTCAGTTCTACCATAATAATACCCATTATATTCTGTTTCTCATTATAAGTGGCTGTTGAAATGCCCAGTATAGAGCACGACGTGTTTTGGAGGGGAGATGTAACTGTTGTTTGACCCGCAGAGGTTATGGCTTTGTCAAGTTTGGAGAGGAGAGCGAGCAGAAGAAGGCGATTGAGGAGTGCCAGGGTACGATGCTCGGGGGGAAGCCGCTCAGACTGAGTATAGCTGTGGCAAAGAGGTGAGAACCATGACGACGGAACAAGTCACATTATCATCACTGTTCATCTTGTGTGGGTTTTCTTGTCATTGAATTC
This sequence comes from Labrus bergylta, assembly GCF_963930695.1. Classification (NCBI taxonomy): domain Eukaryota; kingdom Metazoa; phylum Chordata; class Actinopteri; order Labriformes; family Labridae; genus Labrus; species Labrus bergylta. Next base: position 32,035,051 of record NC_089198.1, on the reverse strand, counting down.
AGTGTGCTCGCCAAACACACAGTAAATATACCCTGTTTACAAGAATAGTTTGTCTATCAAAGCCTGGTACATATTTTATCAGCTTCATCTGTATCCAAAAACTTTTGAAAAACCACTCATAAATGATACTCCTCCCTGCTGTCCCATAAACTCACATGTGAAATAATCTGCATCTGAAAATAGTCCTCAACAGATACATGTTGTAGAAATAACTCACAAAAAAATCAAGACATGCATTAAACTTAAAGGGATATTTCACCAATTTGCATTAATCTTTGTATCATTAGAAACCTGGTAGTATGTTTGAATGGTCGTGCATCCAGCCCTCATTTTCCCCTGAGATGTGAAATCTTTGTATTTCTAAGTCTGAAAAGGAGCTTCCAGTGACACAAAATGAAAATCAGTGGGTGGGAACTCACTCCCAGAATCGAAACTTAACGTCTGCCATATTGCTTGGAAGCTATGCTAACAGGCTCTATGGAAAAAGCTGATAATGGCGAAAAATCTAAATATAGCGGCGAGATGGTTGCTGCCGACAGGCCGGTCTTGTTTCTTGGCTGCTGCGTGTGTCCGGGGCTGTAATGGTGCTATAATGTTTTCTGTGGGAGACCCCCAACCAGATATTCTTTCATTGATCAAGTTTCATATGTTAATGATAAGTTTCTGTGTATTATGTTGCAGCCAGAAGATGAGCAGCTACCACGGGAGCCAGGGCCAGAATTACAACAGCAACTACAACCAGTCCCCGTCCAGTTACTACGGCAGCAATAATAGCGGGGGTCAGGGGGGTTACTACTCTCAGTGGGGGGGCTATGACCAGTACAGTGGTTACAACACTGGCTACAACACTGGCTACAATAGTGGCTACAACTACAACTACGGGCCCTATGGATACCCCCCTCCAGGCAACGTGATGCCCCCACCTCCCACGGGGGTGCCACCCACATCCACTGACATGTCCGCTGTAGAGGTGAGGGGGTCCATACTCATTCTTAGAGCAGTAGATGATTCAGTATGTTTGTGGTGAGTCAGTCAACCCACAGCGTCACCAAAATTGTCTGGATGTGTTTTGTATGCTAGCTGAGGTTTGTTCACAGTGACTGCAGTCTTTGAGGGCGGGGGGGGGGGGGGTCTTGAAGAGATTCTCAGAAATATTGACCAATATGTGATGTCTTTCCACAGCAGAGCCACGAGGAGACTGAAGGTGTAGATGAGGAAAATACTGAAGGTAAAGAGACCTTCATTTGTTTCATCTTACCCATATCTTGTTTGAAAATATATCGATAAATAGCCCAGCCCTAGTAGCAGCTACACGACAGCACATGTCTCAGCATTTCATACAGGTTTATAGGTGACACCGGTTCAAAAAAAAAAAGTGCTTCTCATGCACTGATTTTACAATAAATATGAACCCTGTCTGATTAAAAGTGTTAAAATGTTCAAGCCAATAAAAGACTGAGTACAGTTATTACAGCAAACCCTACATAAGACTAGGGCTGGGCTATATATCGATATATTTTCAAACAAGATATTGGGTAAGACAATATGGTTAATATGGATATAGTTTATGTTGCATTAAAATAACGTTATAGAGGTTCCAGTTCACCTTTTTCTCATGACTGTCCCTCTTAACCCTGCTCCTCCTCTCTCTCTCTCTCTCTCTCTCTTTTATTGTATTTAAGGAACATTTTTATTTTATAATATGACTTTTTAAATTCACAAACAGGTAGTTTATTATTCATGTGTTTTCACTGTTAATAATATACATATAGATATATATCGAGTATCGCCATTTAGCTAAACAATGTGGAGATATGAGTTTTGGTCCATATCACCCAGTCCTAGCTGCTACCATCAGTCACTGCTCGCGACCTGACGCAATTATAAAATTCATCCCGTCATTCATTCTGTGTTACAAGCGGGCACTTTTGTGTTGTTGTAAAGCGTGGCTGAATATATGTATGGTGATGAGAATCAGGCTGGCAGCTTTTCTCCCTCATTAGGTCACAGAGTCATGCATTAAAGAAAACAAAAATACTGTGAAGTTAGTAAACTGCACATGTGGAAATGTTGTTCCTCTTCAAACAGGCTGCATCTCATACACTGGTGCCATTTATACTCTGTATTTTACTGAACTGTAACTGGTTATTTTTATGAAATATCTGGTGGTTTTTAAGGTGAAACAGCTGATGAGGTGTTTTCTGTATATGACCTCTTAAACCCACCACCTCAGAGGGGTCTGGTGCCAGAAATGGGCTCTGTCTAGCCCTATTCAGACTGCTATTTCAAGCCCTGAGTTCATGCCCCCGTGACCTTTCACCTTCAATCTGAAGGTCACAGAGGCATAAAGGGGGACGAAGTCATCCCCCCTCTGTACCGTCTTTAGATCTTTAGAGGTAGTACAGAGGGGTTAAAGAGAGCGAGACGATATCAGCCGAGCCAGCGGGGGAGCACAGCGCTGGATCATTGAATCAATAGGAATGCCCAAAGACGCGATGACGGCTGAGCTTAGTTTCACTTTTGTGAATAAAAGAAGTCTTAAAAGAGCTTCTGTTACTGTAGGATAACTAATGAGGCGTCCAGTGTTTGCTCTATGATAGACTTGAATTCAGTCCATGGATGTTGTATGCATGCACACATGAATGCCTTACACTGTGGATCTGTTCAAGTCATTGTGTGTTTTTTTTCTTCCAGAGCCCATAGCAGAATGTGACGTGGAGCAGTGGAACAAAGATTTTATGCAGCGCAGTGAGGAGCTCTACGATGCCATGATGAGCTGTCACTGGGAACCCCTGGACTCTGTTAACTCTCCTATTCCCTCCCTGTCTTGATGGTTCCCCACCCTTCTACTGACCCACACCTGACCCTTCAAATATTTAATCGTCTATGGTTTTTTGTACTACCCATAATCTGCCACGGCCTAACAGCAGACAGAGGATCTTGTTCCTCTTTAATCACTGACGTCCACACAGACACTCACTGAGTCATATTACTGATTCTCAACGTGCTCTCTCTCTGAGGAACAGACACAGTAACTAAAACAGACTGAATGCCTCTTGTCAATACTCACCTTGTGATAATGTCAGTGAAAGAAAAGCTCACTTTCATCCTCTCCAGATGAGCCGTGTTAAATGGTGACACCAGCAGAAGATAACCTTATTATGTGTGATGACCCCAACTGTAAGAAAGATTGTCTAGAAGACAAAAGTTACGACTTAATGCCTTAATTGTCTTTGGCCATGAACTTCTCCATCTAAGAGCGTCAGTAGAATGATATTGTAGACGCAGAAAATCATTCTTTCTTTTTCCTGGGAAGGAAATGTCACCGGCTTTAAATGTGTCTGATTGGTCTTCTAAGTGGAGGTATATGAATACGATACTTCTCAGTATAACCAACAGAATGCAATCACCACTCTATCATCATCATCATCATCACTGTTTTCCAGACAAGAAGCTGTAGATCTTTCTATGTTAAAGACACATGGTACAACCCGATCGTTCAGAGCGGACGTCCAGGCAGCATTTCTCTCCTGCTGTTGTTATGTTTTGTAGATATTTTCTTTCCTGAGACGTTTAATCAATAAAACACATTTAGGAGGAGCATGTTCTTGTGTTTTCAGAGGAGAGTGAACATGAAGTGTTCCTCCTCAGAGGCTGATGGAGTTTTGCGTCACTATTTTAAGAACTTTTTATTAAACATATGAAGGTATCTTATTTGGTTTCACATCTGCACTCCTGAGAATATGTAGAGATAATTTCAGGAGGACTGCTCTGGATGTTTTCTTGACCTGACTGTTCACATATGCTCCTCACAGAGGGAGAGGGGGGGCGGGTGTCCCTGAGACTATCAGAGAGCAGATTACTTCTTATCATCTAAAACAGTTGCTGAGGGGAAGGTGACGGATGAATTGATCAACAGCACGCTGCACAAACAGTTTCTTGTTTTATTAGATTTTCTCACAGCAAAGATTCCCGCTGAGTGAAACATTTGACTGTTTAAAAGAACAGGAAGAGGTTTTGTTAAGAAGCCATACTAACCCCATGTACCTTACAAAACAGAAAATACTATTTGTACACAAGGGGGCGCCAAAATTGACAAATGAAAAGTTACTTTCAGCAGCTTTAAAGAAAACAATAGAAAGACAAAAAAAGGGATACATCTCTCACTGGATCTCCAATTGAATGTTTAATAATTCTAACCAGCTGCTGCTCAAAACGCTCTGAATCTTTTTCTTTTTTTTTCTGTATCTTTACTAAATCTAAGCGGTCTGTTGTAAACTTTCTTTGTCCCTGATGAAAGCTTGTTTCTTAAGATATACTTCCTCACAACTTCAGACCTCAAAGGATTTAGACTCACCGTTCTTTTGGTATCCAAAGATTGACTGAAAAAAACATCCTTCATCTTTAATCACGTTACCCAAGCTAGGCCTGGTCTCCCAGTTATCCTGCACACCCTCTGAAATAGTCTACATGTTAATTCACTACCGTGTTTATTCATCCAGTGCTCATCGTTTCATTCAGAATAAAAAGGCTTCATTCATTCTGTCGCTCTTTAATTGTTCAGAGGAAACATTATGCATTCACAGCTTGCAACCCAAATAATCAGACAATTAATTACCTGTTTGTTTTTGGTAATAAATCACCTTTTGTTTACATATATTTATGAAAAAGAAGTTTACAATGCTTCACAAGGGAAATGTTTGGGCAGTCGGGGTTGCATCTGAAGTATGACTCACTAAATATTCAGACCTCTTAAACAGAAGCTCCGAGTTACTCACACTCATCATGCTCTCTGTTGAGAAGCTTTTGGGGCGTTGGTGGTGTTTTTTTAACGTGTAACTACCGTTGTACCACAGCAAAGAGTCGGTCAACCTGGAAGATCAGGAGTACGATCCCCAGCTCCTGCAGCCTCATGTCCTTAGGCAAGACACTGAACCCTTGAATGTGTATAATGGGATTACTTCTGATGTTCACTTTACACAGCAGCCTCTACCGTCAGTGTGTGAATGTGTAGGTGTGACCTGCGGTGAAAAAAGCTTTGGGAAGTCAGAAAACTAGAAAAGAAAGAAACAAGCTCAAGTCCATTTACCATGTAGACCTACTGAGGCTGTACTGTAGTCCTGGAAGCGGGCACCCCAGGTTCAAAATATGACCCCTGGCTCCTTTCCTGCATTCAAGTCATTCCCCACTCTCATTTCTCACTCTATCCACTGACCTGTCTCTAATAAAGACAGACAAATCCCCAAAATAAATCTTACAATCAAATAAAATAATGTTCCAAATGAATCCAATGAGTTTCTCTTTTTACAGTAATGTCCCATTAGTGTTTGGTTAGTTTACTTAGTTTACTTCTTGATTATCACAACACCAATCCTTCAAATCATTTAAGTTATTCATATCTTTGTATTGCAAACAAACTTTAAGATGTGAGTCCTGTCACAGTGTGTGTGTGTGTGTGTGTGTGTGTGTGTGTGTGTGTGTGTGTGTGTGTGTGTGTGTGTGTGTGTGTGTGTGTGTGTGTGTGTGTGTGTGTGTGTGTGTGTGTGTGTGTGTGTGCGCGTGTGCGTGTGCGTGTGTGTGTGTGCATGCGTGGCTTCCTTCAATGATTGTGCTGTTTTGGAAATCATTAAACTACACTGTTCAGAGTTCAAAACAGTAGCTCTTGTCTTCCTGTGAAAAGAAGACAGCACACTCAAACATCTAATAGAGCTTAAAGTCGTCGTTCACCTTCATCTCTTGTTTCCTGTTAATTGCAGGAGTCTTGGCTCAATTTTGCATCCTCAGTTTTGGTGTTAAGCAGTCCCAATCCAGGTCTCCCAGGAGAGCACCAGCTGGGCCCGAGGCGGTACCAGCCCTGGTACAGTCCCCTCCAGCTCAGACACCCCAGAGCGCCCCCTAGCAGCTGGGTGGGGAACTGAGGGAAGTAAGCCAAGAGGCAGAGCAGCAGAAAGATCCAGAGGCCGAGCAGGAGGACACAGAAGAGGAAGAGGATCCTGAGAGGGGCGTCTGAGACCCCGCCCAGGCTCAGGTAAGGGCCAAACACGGACGTTTCCTCCGCCAGCAGGAGGCAGCAGAGACACAGGAGGAAGACGTCCTCTGAGACTTCATAACCCCTCCACAGCATCCCAGCCCTGAGGCACTCCGACTTACTCTCGCCTTCTCGCAGCACCAGCAGAGGCTGCCCGTTGGCGACCTCTGGACCGCCGAGTAAAGGTTCATAGCAGCTTCCTGTGGTGTTCTCCAGCAGGTCCAGGAGTTTACAGAAGCCGAGCCACAACCCGCCGGCCACCCCGAGCCGTGACAGGTGACGCATGGAGAGGGACACGGAGCGACGGATGGAGAAGGAGAGGAGGAAGACAAACGACCCAACAAAGATGCAGGTCCAGCCCCAACCAGAGCGCAGGAACATCCTGGAAGAAGGAGAGCAGAGAGGTGTGAACAAACTTCATAGCAAGAAAGACGAGGAGACGGAGGGAAAGAGGGGAGGAAGTTAGATCAGTGACATCATGTCATACTGACATTTTGAGTCATTAACATCCAGGTCAAAGGTCAAAGGTATCTTTATTGTCCCCACAGGGAAACATACAAGACACTGAGAAATAATCCAACTAACAGTAGGTGCATAGATACATAAAACATGAAAGCCCAGCTGAGATGCTCCAGCATCCAGATAAAAGTGAAAGTACAGTGTGCAATGAGCAAGAAATTAAAATTCAACTGCGAGGTCATATCATGTCCTGTGAGAAGTATAGTATACAGGTTTCTGGTAAATTACTAACTAACTAGTGACAAGCATTACATTATACAGACTAGAAGATATTTCTTTTATTTGGTATTAGTCTGTGGATACAGCTAATAATGACCTTCAGACCACCTGAGTAGAACAATCTGCAAAGACACATTGGAGGGTTGGTAAACACATAACGCAGTGAAACCATGACTGCTGGTTGGATGTTTAATATGTGACTTTCAGTCAGAGCAGAGACTACTACTGAAAACAGCTCAAGAAACAGGAATATAATTATCAAAAATAACAAGAAGTTAAAAATCAAACATATGTACATCAGTTAAATAAAGGGAGTAAAATACAATAATAGAATAATACAAGGTATGTACACTTCCACTTGTGGAAAGAGTTATCATTAAAAACACACACAGTGTGTAGCATTATTGATATGAGTGGAGATGCTGTTAAAGAGTCTGATTAAACAGTCTTTATTATACATCTAACATGACTGACATTTGGTCAGCTGGTTGATACCCCAGTCTTCTGTTATTTAACATATAACACAGCATATTTGACCTTTAAATACCAGAAGAGGCTGGCATCAGGGTTACAACAAAATCTAACCACAGTGACACGTCTTTGAGCACAGCTGTCACTTTCTATTAAGAGCAATGCAGGAGTGCATTGTGGGTACTTCAGTGGCATAATAATAGCAGTGGTACAAAGAAGAGGGCAAACAGAAGAAGGCCTGCTCACCTGTAGAGGAAGTGACTTCTCTTGGCAAAGATGCTGTGCTGCGAGACCCAGAGGCTCAGTGCAGGACCAAACATCACCACTGCTGACAGCAGCAGGTGGAAGTGCTGCCGGACCGCGGTGTTACCCAGGAACCGGGCCGCCAAGTCCGTCAGGACCACCAGCACCGTGTGGAGGAACATCTGGACCTCAGAACCAAACCTCTGCTCTAAATTAACTTAACTTAACTTAACTTTAATGGAAGGTTTGCCGGCTTTGAATGCAGCAGCAGGTTTTGTGTAGGTTATCCACTTCAAACTAAGTACTGCATTCACTGCTCCATGTGATAAGTCTGTAATCCTCCCCAGAATGCACTTGTGCTGTGGATTACCTGTTACATATGGGAACAAGAATCCAGTTGGTTATGAAGACAAAAAATAAGTCCATCGGTCAATTCAATCAGTCAGTCCACTGAAACTGATTTTCCAAAGATTGAGTAGTGGTTGACGCCTCCTGATGTTAGCTGTTAGTGTTGGGCGTCCACGTGTAAAGTTATTGTAAGTTATGAATGGAATGGCAGCTGGCCCCCCTAGACTGCAAACACATGCACGCTGTGAAATCCAAGCGTGACACATCAATCCAGATCCTGACTCAGAAGAGAATCTCTGCTGTTTAGTGTCAGTGCACGTTGTTCTCACCGTTCAAACTTCAGCTATGCAACCATTCCATACCATCTGACTATTTTTTCTTGTAGCTGCAGGAGGGTGAGCTGAGCTTCATTCCTCACTGACTCTGTTTTGCAGGTTCTTCAAGTGTCATGTTCTACAGCAATTATCTGTAACCTCTTCTGGATCAGTTCTGCAGAAATACAATGGCTGCTGATGTATTCCACTCAGCGATGGTCAAAGAGTCAAAGCTGCAGGATATACCTGTCCTATTCGATCTGCGTCTTCTGCTCTTCTGTGTCACTGATGCCCGCTCTCTCCACACATACACACACACTGCATGAAAATACAGGGTATGTTCTCGCCCTGTCATACGCCTCATGGGCCTAGGTGTCACATTTCTCCTTCTGAGATGACTGAGGATTCAGAAGGTTGAGCCAATGACACTGATTCCTTGATGTTGACAGGGTTTCTTACTCTCTACTATCAGCAGAGGCTGAGGGTAAGATGAGCAGAATCAGAGTCACTGTAAAGTGGTGAATTAAATGCGTGAGCGATGAGTCACATTAGATATTAATATACAAACTGTTACATTACATGTGTTTAAGTTCAAGCATATTAATAGCTGTAACCTTTGTTCTGTATCTGAGCTAAGACTCAGCTGTTGCTGCGGCAGGCTGCTTCTGTCACTCATTGGTGACTGACACACACACACACACACACACACACACACACACACACACACACACACACACACACACACACACACACACACACACACACGCACAAACACACACTATTAGGCTATATATCGAGCAACAATGTGTTAGATTGTTAGATGTATATAACTCTTCTTGAAATGTATATCTAGCCTAATGTTATGATTATTTAGGGCCAATGTTACAGCTTCTATCCTCCTAATGTTACCTGCTGCATGGCTGTTGAAGCGCAGGCTGAACTGCTGCATTACTGCTAGGAAGGGGCAGGGGGTCAACTGTGGGCTGCTGACTGATTTTGAAACCAAAATAGTCTATTTTAGGGAGCTTTGCTACCCTCTCTTCCTGGTCCTTTTTCTCCTGTCATTTTTTACTTCTGCTTGAAATTAATTAAATTAATATTGATATTTTGTTTTCTATGTTTGCTTTATTTTTTTCTAACTTCTGAGCTATGGGACACTCCTGAATTTCCCCCAGGAGATGAATAAAGTATTTATCTATCTATCTATCTTGAAAGGCATTTTGAATCGCTCGGTCGGCTCGGAGAGGTACACAGTGCTCGCCACCAAATTTTGGCTGTAACAAGCCACATGACATGATCACATTATTACCCAGCAACCATCACAGCACATTTGGATATGACGAAAAGATCAAATGAAATATTAAATTATTCATTTAATGGAATTGTTTTCTTTAGTCTGTTTATAGTTTATGTAGAATAAGAACATCATTTTGTTCTAGACTGTGACTGACTATAACACACAAAAGAAAACCATGATGGAGATCGGTCTGCCTCTTCAAGTCAGTATATAACGAATGGCACCATTGGATTGTTAACATGTGCTTCTCTGGACTCAAATGTATCTCCAACAAAATGGTTTAAATTAACATTCATGAAGTCAGAATCTAGAGGGGGGTCCACTCCTCCTCCTCCTCCAGGTTCTTCAAACTGGTTTGTGTATGTTTAGTGTTTTCCTCACACCAACAGCTCTCTGCACTCATTCTTATGATGCATTCATCACTGATCTACCTGACAGTGTTTTTTAAGTTTACAGTTTTGTTAAATGTATCACTCTCTACATGTCCCCTATTTTTTTTAAAGCAGGATCTGCTGTCATTTCCTGTTGTGTGTTTTTACTCCACTAGATGTCACAGTGAGGTTAGAGCGTCACCATGATATTCCTGCACTTACTCTGACTAACCAAAGAGTTGTGCTCTTTCTCCTTAATGAGTCCTGTCAGCATCAGCAGCAAACACAGACATCTTCCATCTGAATTTGTTTTCATTTTGAGTTTCTCTGAAGTCTGCATTCTGTCAAATAAAAAAATGAAGTTTATTTGTGACTTTATGCCTCTGGACTCTCTTCTGTTACACCTCTATCTCAGTGGAAAACTTCTTGCAGACTCAGCGAGAATTGAAATCCAGCAGAGAGAGGGAGAGGAGTCGATGAGTTCATACAGCAGCAGATATGTTTCTGTTCTCAGAGGTTATCTTATAAAACAATAGATGATCAAACACAGCAGACGAGCTCTGTGGGTTTCCTCTTTGCAGCCTCCTCCTCACCGTTATCTGAGGTATTTCATATTAATAACACAACGACAGTTACAACCTTTCAATGTGATTTAATAATTCTTTAGTTTGTGCTGAAAACTTTCTCAGGTCTAATTGTTGGTATTAATCTGTGAGAGAAAAACTGTTTTATAATGAACTCGGAAACCGAAACGCTGATAATGTGAAACAGCAGACAGTATTGTCCCGTCTACATGGGTCTTCATTTAGATTTCTTTTATACGACTACAAAAAAAGTAAAAGGAGCCATTAATTTAAAAGAAAAAAAACTCAATTTTTTTTTTTTTTTAAAGTACATTTTCTAGAAACACAACTGGTTTATTGTGTGAGATTATAAAGGCACTAATGTCCCCCATAAGAAAAGCAAACGATGCTGCTGTTTGGATCAGGCCTGCAGTCACTGACCTCTATAATCACATTTAAAATCTAAAGAGATATTTTGAGTTTTATAGTGAATTTACTTTATAATCTCAAGAACTCTGAGTTTGTCTTTGGAAATGTTCCCTTTTCTGTTTTTTGTTTGTTTTAGAATGGCTCTGATACGCCGTCATGCTGTCATGTGTGAAGCTCTTTGTTCTCCTTGTTTGAAAAGTGCTACACGAATAGAGTCATAATTATATTTTTGTATTAGGCACACAAGGTACCTTCCTTTTTTTGCATTACTTTGTGTTGCATTAGAATCATTCATCTTACAGCCAATAAAATGGATTGAAATGCGATGAAATGAAGAAGGTCGGAGTCGAACCCAGGCCGCCGGCCTCGAGGGAAATAGCCCTTTACATGGTTCTTAACCACTGGGCTACGCAGCAGCATGCACTGAAAACTAATAAAGTATAAAGTCGGGCTCAGAAGGTAAAGGGAACGCTTTGTTCAAGATTCATTTTAAATCAAAACATTGTGTTCTTAATTATAGAAACGACACAACATTGTTTATTATATGCAGACTACTTTATTCTTTCAGCTCGTCAGTTCAACATACATTTTTTTTAATTTTTATTGCATTTACTTTAAAAAAACAAACATTTTTACAGGCACACTGTGAACTAGCTAAAATGTAAAATCACTATATTTTAAATACATGAGATCTTTAGTAACTTCCGCCTAAATTTGTGATTCTGTATTGATTTGTTAAAAACATTTTACTGTAATTTAGCAGAAAAAAAGCAATCTATGTAAAGTCACTACCAAAACAAAAACATTCTAAATCCTCCATAAATGAGAAAATAAAATAAGAAAAGCACACAGCATGTTTTTTTCATCATTCAGCTTCAGCTCTCCACCGATAAAGCTGCTGTGTAATGTTTTGTTTCTACATGTAAACAAGAGTATCATCATCTCAACAATGACACCACCATTTAAAAGGGTCAACAGTGAACCTGCAGACAAATCAACACACTGAATTTTTACAAGTTTACTTTTCTTTGTGAGCTTTTTGTTCCTGGTCAATGTGTGTGCTTGTATTCATATCTTCTTGTACATTTTATTCTCAGCGGTGTGTGAAACTATAAAGAGAGCTTGTTACGAGAGACTAAGGGCCTGATTAATTAAGAAAGAATCTTAGCCGCTAATAGCTCTAAAAATTGCGCATCATTTAATAAAGTATTATACAAAACAATAACATTTACTGTATATAATATAGGATTTGTTTTACACTGCTGCAAAATGTTGTTTGATCATAATTGCATATATATAGTCATGATTGACATTGTTAAATTCATCTAAGTGATAAAGGAGATACATTTATGAGATGATGGTGGGATAGAAAATAGAGTAAAACATAGTCATCCAGCATGTGTGCAGTTTGTGGACGGACTCTTGTTCCTGAGGACGGTCAGCAGGAAGAGTCCACAGCAGTACACCAGACTCTTCACTGTCAGCACTGTGTAGAGCAGCAAGAGCAGCTTCACCTTGTATGGAGACGGGACAGAGGGATCCGCTGCAGGTGATGGAACAGAAAAAGAATAAAATCATCAACAACGTCAGTCCTCTGTTTTTCTCTCTTTTAACAGAATCACTAAATGAAGATAAATCTACGCTGCACAAAGTCACCAAAACCTTCATTACCTGTATCTATCAGAGCCTCCACTGTTCCCCCCTCGTGCTGCACGTAGCAGCTGTATTCATAGCTGAACTTTGTCTGATAGATCTGTAAGACTGAGGCAGTACATCCAGACTCTCTGAGCTCCAGCTGCTGGAGCTCGTCTCCAGGAGATTCTGACACACACACACACACACACACACACACACACACACACACACACACACACACACACACGAAGATACATGAATCTGTTTTTTATAATAACAGGTGTTGTCACAGATATATTTTAAAGTTTAAGAAGAAAAAAAAACATTTAAGCTAAATTAAATACATAAAAATAAAAACAAAGAAACAAAGTAGGATTATAGCAGCAATAGAATACCATTTTATACTTTGTTATATTTGGTATTTATACATTAGATTATATTTTATCTTGCAGTTTATAATTTCATTCAAATATATTTTCACACAATTTAAACAACTCTTATCTTTATCAGGATTTGCATATAATTATGAATTACAAATTAACCTTCAAGAAAACTCTTTAATCATTTTGAATAAATTAAAAAATAATTATATATAAATATATTTAAAACCATGTTGTTTTCTCTAATTAATACAGATAAATAAAATCTATACAACAGTTATTTCAGAGTGTTTGTTATTTATTAAATATTCAGTGTTATGTTTAGAAATGTCGAATAAGGTCAAACTTGATTTACAAACTAAAGACAAAGGTTTCATAAATCCCAGAGAAGACATTTAAATAGACGTATGATAACGTGTGATATCAGACAACATATAGTTCAAATGATTGTCTCTGAAAAACTGTTTTTCATTCTGTATTAAATATATATAATGATATAAATGTGAATCATTTGAGCAAGTTTATTTGTAGATTCACACAGAGAAGTCAACGTGTGATAACAAAGAGTGAGCTCTAGACCTGCTCTTTTTAAAGTGTCTTCAGATAACATTTGTTAGAAATCAGAGCCATACAAAGAAAGATTGATGAGTTGATTCACACAGTTCAAAACAGAGCACTAACAACATGTTCAAGTTTGAGCCCAACAATCATTGGTTTGACTATTTGATCCTTTTTAAAGCGTTTCATTCAAACAAAGTCTTTTTCTTCTAATGTGGCTTTCTAAGTCGTTAAAGATCAGAAACTCTTTGGAGTCGCCTTGTCAGTCGCACTTGTCCTTAAACCTTGTTAGTTATTTTACCTCAAACACATTTCTACTTCAGCGTCTCTTCCTCTTTTTCTTCCTCTCAGAATGTTTCTCCTTTAACGGTGATGTCTGTTGTTTCATTTGTTAAGTCCAAAATGTTTGAACTGGAGCTGAAGGATGGATGAATGGACTGGTTTGAAGTGTGGTACAGACCTTCTTGGTCCCCTGAGGAGGAAATAAATGAATTCACTTTGTTGATCGAGCACTGGGGATGAACTGAGCTCTCTGTTCTTTTGCTAGTTTCATTGATGATCTCATGATAGAAAGCTGTGTTCTCACTTCACTTTGCCATCGAGCACACTGATATTAATACAGACTGTCCAGTGTTTATTACCCACGTAGTACAAAATGTAGTTATGTGATCCAGCAGAATACAATAAAAAAATTATTTTTATAGCCTAACTATCTTTGATGATAAGCACACTGAGGGTCTGTTATGACCACCTGGCAGTCTGCTTATATGTGTTTGGTATGGTAGCTATGTTGATAGCTACTAATGCAGGAGGTCAGCAGCAAACAAGCTGTTTTATTCAGCAGTGTGAGTAATGGTTACACAGGAAAACGGCTATGCCCATATAAGGGTGATGATAGATTTGATTGACAGCCTGTACAGTGGCAGCACCGCACACTAACTTAACATCCCATTCCTGACTTTGAACCGTTGGCATTCTTTCTCTTTTTTCCTTCGTTTGAAGTGCTTCATTAGCAAATATCTGACAACAAATACGACTTTCTGTGCGGTTAATTGTATTAACAGACCATCCAAGAAGTTGATGCTTCAGTTTTTTCGGTAAGTGATATACATATACTGTAAATATTAATGATCAATTTTATACTCCACATAAATGTCGACATTATGATATGGTGATCGGCAGGTGTAGGCATCCATTTTCGCGGGCCTGGCTTTGTTTAATGTTAGCTTGTAAACCAGCCGACTAATTATACAATTTGCCTCAGTTTTGTCCATTATTTACGGTCAATGGTTTGGCCGATCAAGACGATCGGGACCCCCATTCAAGCCAACGATGCTAATGATGACATAGCTAGACAGCACTATTAAACTGGGAATAAAATGAATTCCGAAGTATTAGTCATTTTTGTGGATAATATGTTGAAAATAATGAGTTTGTATGATGTTAGAAACTAAAGGTTCACCGCGGTGGTTAACCGACCTTACGATCAATTTTATACTCCACATAAATGTCGACATTAATACACAAACTCTGTGTATTAATTAGGCATCAGTACTTTTGAACAATAATGTCATATGTCCTTATTTTTTAGATAAAGTTCAACATTAACCTGACGCAACTGTACCCAATATGGCGTTGGTTGAATGGGTTATATATTAACATGTTAATAAGAAATGAGCTACTGTATGTTCTGTACATAAGCACAGAGAGTTGGAACCTGATAATGATTTAAATAATTAAAGTAGTATTTGTTTCATGTTAAGATGTATGTGAATAAGCTATACTGACATATGTGTTATGTAACTAATTTTCCCTGTAAGTAGTTTTCCTCTAGGTGATCCAGATAGACTGGACCAGTGGATGTTCAACCTGAAAAGACAGAACTGGACTCCCAACAAGGCCTCTCGTCTGTGCAGTGAACACTTTGAAAGGTGTCACCTTGGCACTGCCTTTGTTGTCTGGGTAGTACACTGTTGAATTTATAAATGCACTCTTACACACAGATGAGTACAGACAATGCACAAAAAAATTCTTTAATGAATACCTGCTATTTTTTGTCTATTTGTTGTTACATTTTAATAGGGGAGGACATGTCTGAAAAACACCGCTGTGCCTACCATTTTCCACTTCTCTGAGGGCCAAAACAAAGAGCAAGGACGAAAGCGCTTGCGGTTAGGTACCAATCAGGTGACATCAGCATTAATGTTTTAAGTAGTGGTGAGGAGGTTGCAGATGTAGATGAGGGTAGCAGTGCTGTAAATCTCATTTCTGATCAGAGCAATGTCATTATGGAAGACGCACCCCAAGTCTTTGTTGCTCAAAATGTAATCCATGATGACATTACGCTGACAGTGAATGCAAGGGAAGATGTTGGTCTAGGTAGCAGCAATCAACCCAAAAATCAAAGCATAAATTGGACAGCATTAGATCACTGTTACATAAGGCCAAAACAGCTGAGTATCTTATCTCAGGGTGATCATTCTTAAGGTGTTTCTCATTCTCCAAAAACACTGATGAGGAAGGCTTCTGCTACAGAGGTAATGCTATGTGCAGCTCGAACAAAGCTGACGTTGAAAATTCAGCACACAAGAAGACTGAAGGCAAAAGTTTCTTCTATGAAAGGTTTAATTAAAGTGCTTCAGAAGAAACTTCTAATTTCATCGGAATGTGCCTCTCTTTCTGATCTGGAAGATGTTCCCAGAGAGCTCTTTCAAAGACTAAAAAAGAAATCTGTGTTTTCAGAGAATCTGAAACAATTTGCTACAACACTGCACTTTTACTCTCCAAAAGCCTATGACTATGTTAGAGAGAAGTTTCTTTTGGCTTTGCCTCATTCACAAACCATAAGAAAGTGGTATAGCAGCATCTCTGCAGATCCTGGATTTACTGTTGCTTCTTTCACAGCTTTAAAAAGTCATGTTGCTGATCAGAAGGGATTAGGTAAGGACACAGTTTGCTCATTGATGATGGATGAAATGTATATTCATAAGCAGACTGAGTTTGGGGGGGACCAAATTCACGGCTATGTTGACATCGGAGCTGGTGAAATTGAAAATGTTATCGCAACACAAGCATTGGTCCTCGTGGTTGTTGCAGTTAATGCATCTTGGAAGATTCCCATTGCTTACTTCCTCATCAACAGCATGACAGGACAAGAGAGAGCAAACATTGTCCGAGAGAGTCTAATTAGGCTTCATGCAATCGGTGTTAGGGTTGTCTCATTGACATGTGATGGACCATCTCAAAACTTTGGAATGGTCAAAGAGCTTGGTGCCAAGTTGGACCTCATGGACATGAGATCCTTCTTTTTCCATCCTGAAGATCTCACACAAAAAGTCCATGTTCTCTTGGATCCATGTCACATGCTCAAGCTTCTTTGGAATGTCTTTTCAACAGCTGAAGTTCTGGTAAGAGAAAATGGCCAGCAGATAAGATGGCAGTACATCAAGGAGCTCAACAAGTTTCAGCAAAAGGAGGGTTTGAGCCTTGACAACAAACTGAAGATGGCACATATTCAGTGGCGCAATCAAAAAATGAAGGTACATCTTGCAGCCCAACTCTATAGCAGCAGTGTGGCTGATGCCATTGAGTATTATGAGAGGGGGCTTAAATATCCCCAGTTCTTTGGATGTTCAGCCACTGTTCAATTCTTGCGCACCATTGATGCTGCCTTTGATGTCCTTAACAGCAGGAACCCACTTGGAAAGGGATTTAAAGCCCCCCTGAAACCAGCAAACAAACACCATGCCAAGGCCATTTTAGATGACGCAGAGTCACTCCTTTGTGGGCTCAGAATGACAGGAAGAGACAACACACTTATACATGTACACTCTACACAGAAGAGAACTGTCATTTATGGTTTCATTGCTTGTGTAAGAAGTGTGTTAGGCATCTATGAAGATCTGGTAGAGCAGCCAGCAGCCCCATGCCGGTACCTTCTGACCTACAAACTCAGCCAGGACCACTTGGAGCTGTTCTTCTCTGCAATCAGAGCACGTGGCGGTTTTAACAACAACCCCAATGTGAGGCAGTTTAGAGGAGCTTACAAGCGCCTGCTTATAAGGCATCAGGTAAAAAGAGGCACAGGTAACTGTCTCCTTTGTGACAACAAAACCATCCTTGATTCAACACCCGCGACTGTGAATGTTGCGTGCAGGTTGGATGTGAAGCCAGTTGAAGTGCTTGTGCCTGAGGATGACAGTCTGTCTGACCGTCCAGATGTTGACAGTCTGTCTGAGTACAAAGAAGCAGCAATTTCTTACATCACAGGCTTCATCGTCAACAAGATGAAACAGAAGATAACATGCATGCCTTGCTCATAATCATTAACCTCAGATGACTCGGTTCACCATTTCATTACTTTGAAGAACAGAGGTGGCCTCCAGAAACCATCACCCGACATCACTGCAGTTTGCCAAGCTACTGAAAGACGCTTTCAGCGGCTTCTAAAAATCATTGAGGGCAAGGCTCCAGTGGGAAGAGGAACAACTGCAGCAATTGTCACCCAGGTTCTGTCAGATTGTTCAGAGAAGAATCTCTTTCCCCAGCTGCACAGTTTGACGTGTGTTGAAGCCAGTCATGTCCATGTTTTGGTAAGGATGGCTTCTGCATGGTACTGCAAAATTCGACTGAACCACATAGCAAGAAGAGAGGCAGAAAAAATAAAGGAAGGTAAGGTGGTTCGCAGAAAGCTCACTAAATTAATACATTTTTATGGAGATTAAATAAAAGATGTTTGGTCAGTTCTGTGTGTAGTTAATATCAGCTATTATATACTTTGATATTGTACATATGTATATGTGTATATATTTGTATCTGTTTCTATTCCTGTAGTGTGTGTTCTTCTTCCTGCATTTCTTTGTTTGTGTGTACATCTGTATATATTTGTATCTGTTTCTATTCCTGTAGTGTGTGTTCTTCTTCTTGCATTTCTTTGTTTGTGTGTACATATGTATATTTGTCTATATTTTTCTATTATTGTACAACACGTTCTATTTCTTGCATATCAGAATGTGGCCAAATTCTTTTTGATGTTTTTTCTTGCTAGAACATAGGAAATGGTTGGTATAATAATGCTATAGAACAACATTGAAACTGTTACTTGGAGCCTGCATGAACGGGGCACAAGTAACTTTCAATGTCTGCCGTTAAGCAAGTGTACATGTTGTCTCACTAACTAATTGAACTTAGAGCCTGCATGAACGGGGCCTGAGTTCTTACTGAAAATACTTTTCTTTTTTCAAAGAAACCCACCGGTTACATAGATGATTATCAGTTGGAGTCTGCATGAACGGGGCCCAACTTTTCCATTCTGGGATGCTACTCCAAGACAAACTTTCAAAATATAATTCTCAAAACTGTACATAGAGCCTTTAAAGAGAAACCTCACCTCACCACTACTTAAAGCCAATGTCAGATAAAAACTGAACACATGAATGACTGGTCAATGTCTTTTAGAGTCTGCATGAACGCGGCCTAAGATGATGTTGATCTATTAATCATGTTCAGTGGGAGATTAATTATAGTTTTTATGTACATAGTTTACAGAATTGTTTGTTTGTCCAGTTAAAAAAGTTCACTTAAATTAAACATTTATATAAAAAAATATTATAAAACTTACTTACCAGTATCTAAAAAAAAAATCTTGTTCTTTTATTTAACAAAATGTTAAAATGTATGAAAATGTTGCTGTTACCTTGTTGTTATAAGATACATGAATATGTGGAGTTCATAGTTAAAGTTTTGGAGTTAAGGGGGGGGGGGGGGGGGGTATTTTTACATACTCTTGCTTTATTTCCTGATTTACTTTGTTGTTAATTTTATCCCCTTTGCTTACCCTCAGGTTCATTAATTGTACATATGTTTTCCATTGTTGTTGTATGTTTTCTCTTTGTTTTAACATGTCCCGTGCTTTATAGTTTCTTGTACGTTTGTCGTGTTATATGTTCTTACTCTTAGCCTGCACCTTGTTGTGGTGAGTGGGCTTTCAACCAGTGTTAACTTATTTTCTCTCTCATATAGTACAATGTAGGACACTAGGGAGTGTCATGGCTGTCTTTCTGTGGGCGCGGTGATCCAATTAACACTCTGTGGCTCAAAGACTGCTGTTTATTCCATCCAACTCCTCAGACTTGCACACCTACTCTCCATCAACTCATCAACTCAACAGTATATATACCCTGGCTCTCAATCCACTCGCCAGATCGTTCTTTCAGCTACGGTAGAATACGGCTCAGGCATAGTTTTTGATAGACTTTTAAAATTCTTGTGCTAGTTTTGTTCTGATATTCATCCTGTTTTTATTTTACTTTAGGTTCACCCACCTGCCTTCTTGGATTCAAAGCCTCTCAATCAACTAGGCTCACATCGCAACTCTGCTCTGATCAGCCGTCTCCCTTTCACTCTGCAGACCTTGTGAATCATCGTCTCATCTCCCTTCCTCTGCAATAAACCTCATTACAAGTCAACCTGTTGTTCTTATGAATTCCATATTATATTTTTTTGTTTGCCAATATAGTCTTATAACTTAGGAATGTCTCAGAAGATATGAGTGGACTCTCCTGCTAGTTCCCATTTCTTAACCTCTTAAAACTGTAATCCATTGGTTCTTTTTTATATATGTTTATAAATATAAACAATCCGCTCTCTTTTAATACTTCCCTTAATTGTTAACATTAAAACACTTCTATATTTGATGATAAAGCACATCATTTGTCTAGTTTAGATGGGTAAACTAGACGATATTATGTGACATTGATCTTGGAAGACCACATTTGTGAATGATTTTTAAACATTTTTCTAATCACATTAATGTAATTTACTCTGGTTGAAACTTGATTTTGATTGTATTGAATGTGTATATGGGGAGCTCTTGTGGCAGATATTGGAACACATAGAGCAGAAATCTCTCCACTTAGCTTTATTAGAAATAAAGGATGGGTTTTTGTCTCTAAAGCAAGTAACAAAAGGCATGCTCTAAAACTCTAGCTAACAATAGCTCTGTTGTCAGGGACATTACCGGTAGTTGTCTTTAATTTAAAAAGGTAAATACCGTATTTTCCGCACTATAAGGCGCACTTAAAAGCCTTTAATTTTCTCAAAAAACGACAGTGCGCCTTATAATCCGGAGCGCCTTATATATGGATCAATCGGTTAATTGGTTGATCCATACTGGTTGTACACGGCGCTCAGCGACACTGACTCGGATAATGACGAGAGGGAGCCGGGCATGTTGGATGCCGTACTCGCCCAACTGTTCCATTCGGACACTGAAGAAGAAGAATTCGAGGGATTCGTGGACGGGGAATGAACTGAAAAAGTGAGCTTTACGTGTTATACGTAACTGAACAATGTTGAGTTATGCACTAACGCAGGGGTGCCCAACCTTTTTTGAACCAAGATCTACTTTTAAAGTTACCAGTCTGCCGTATGGAAAGCCGATTGAAGATTTAATAGATATCCTTGATATCAAAGCTCAGTTTCCTGTACTAGTCAAGTCTTTGGCTGCACTAGTTTACTAGTAGAACGTTGAAAGACTTACTAGTAAACTAGTAGAAGGCAAAAAGTCCTACATGTTAACTAGTAAGGTGCAAAATATCTACTAGTTAACTAGTAAGATATATTTTGTGTCTACTAGTTAACTAGTGAGCCTAAAAATGTTTACTAGTTAACTAGTAAGAGCCAAAATGTCCACTAGTAAGCTAGAAAGGCATATATATGGACCATACTAGCTAACTAGTTAGGATAAAAAGTTTTTACAAGTTAACTAGTAAGAGCAGAAAGGTCCACTAGTTGTACTAGAGATGGCTTTATTAGTCTTACTAGTTAACTAGTGCGGCTCTAAATGTTCACTAGTTAACTAGTAAGAGAACAAATGTCCACTAGTTGCACTAGTATCATCTTTACAAGTCGTACTAGTTAACTAGTGAGACTTAAATATTTTACTAGTAAACTAGCTAGATCTAAAATGTCACTAGTAACACTTGTTGCACAAAATGGTAACGAGGAGGTGGGGGATAAGTGTGGATTGAGGCTTATGATAGGCTCTAAAAATCAAGAACAAAAATAACATCAAATCAGGACCCAGGATTTGGTTATAATCCCACCCACTGCATTTACATATTGCACACTAGTCAACTAGTTGGATTGCAGGATTAGAACTATCTTACTAGTCGATATCTGTTTTCATTTTACTAGTTAACTAGTTAGACACAAATGCTAACTAGTTAACTAGTTAATCTCATAATGGTAACTAGTAACACTAGTGAAGATGCATTTTACCTTTCTAGGTCACTAGTAAGATAAAATGTGTCAACTAGTAACACTAGTTGGAATATTTTTAAACCTACTAGTTAACTAGTGAGGCTCGGAAACGTTTACTAGTTAACATGTAGCAGCTAAAATGTCAACTAGTCACACTACTGAGGGCGGTTTTAACCTTACTAGTTTACTAGTAAAGCCCTATACAGTTTACGAGTAAACTAGTAAGTGCCTTTTTGTCCACTAGTTAAACTAGCTAGTGTCTTTTTGGCCTCACTAGTAAACTAGTTGAAGACTTTGTGTGGCACTAGTAAACTAGTTGCAGGCAAAACAGCATACTAGTGGACATTTGCTTTTGACTAGTAAACTAGTTGAATGATATAATTTGACAAGTTTACATGCTGAACAGTTAAAACCCTTTACTAGTTAACTAGTTGAACACAGATGTCAACTAGTAGTCTGATCTGTTGACTACTAGTTAACTTGTGACTGACAATTTATCTAACTAATTAACTAGTACTGCCAAAAAGACCCTTACTAGTACAACTAGTGGACATTTTGCAATTACTTATTAACTAGTTAACTGTGTTTGGCCTCACTAGTTAACTAGCAAGGTCACACATGGTCTAACTGGTAAACTAGTGGACATTTTGACTCGTTCTAGTTAACTAGTATGCATTTAAAGCCTCACTAGTTTACTAGTAAGGCCTTGAAGACCAAAGTAGTGATACTAGTGTGCATTTTTCTTTCACTAGTACTACTAGTAAACATCTTGAGCCCTACTTGTTAACTAGTAAGGTCAATTAGACTGCAACTAGTGGTACTAGTGACATTTATGCCCTTAGTAATAAACTAGTTAAGCTTTTTGAACATCATTAGTTTACTAGTAAAGTCGAAATGTGTTTTACAAGTGTAACTAGTGGACATTTGGTCCTTACTAGTTTACTTGTAAATGTCAACTGGCAGTCCACTAGTAGTACTAGTAGCACTAGTTGACCGCATGATAATGAAGCAGGCGGGACAAGGATTTTGATTGGTCAATGTCAAACCTGCGATTTTGCCAGCCTTAAAGGGCCAGATCTGAATAGTACCTTCGGTTAAACCAGCACTAATTTCTGAAGGTTTGTTCATTTGTGTCATGTTATATTATCACTAAATGGTAACTCACTGAATGCCCTTTGATAGAATTTTATGACCCATGCACAGATTAAATCCAAATCTGATGTTACATTGTTATTCATCTTTTCAACTTTTTTGTTTTTTAAACTTAGTATTATTTGTTCTAAAAATCACTAATGATTATTCATTATTGCAGTATTTGTCAAAAAATAAACAATAACCCATCACTTAATATTTATATATAGTAGTATGATTGAATAAAATAAAATCTTGCACAACATTAATGTTCAAGGATTTTAGCTTTTTTCTTGCCATTGAAAATATGGCAATATAAAATATGAAAGATATACTAGTTTGAAACTTGCAAAGTGAAAAATTAAGTATATTCTTTTTAAATCATGAAAGAAATGTGTTTATATTTAGTTTATCTGCTAGATGATCATGCAAAATATTGAATAAAATATTAGGATTTAGGACAAGTGTATACTGAATTATTAAACTAATGTGAATAAGATGTTTTAATGTTTTTTTTAATAAATATAAAGTCAGCCTCTTACATCTGGAGAAATAACCCTTATACAAGAAGTAGCTGCAGAGAGATATGCATTTCGGCCATTAGGTGTCAGTTGCAGGATCGGTATGTTATGGACTTGCTAAATTTTCTTGGTTTAGCTTCGAGTAAGCCCAGCAGAAAAGATACATATGGCAGTGAGCAGATATAAGTGCACAAGCAACATACATTAAGATTTATTTTATCATATGAGGAGTCATGTTTTTATGATTAAAGCATAAAATTAAGATACTACTTGCAAATGCCCACCAGATGGTGCTATACTTATATATGCTGCTAATGTGTACAGTACTAGTACTACTAGTGGACATTTAGGCTCTTACTAGTAGCACTAGTTGCACTAGTGCTACTAGTGCACTAGTACACTAGTAGTACTAGTAGCACTAGTTGCACTAGTTGCACTAGTAGTACTAGTAGCACTAGTTGTACTAGTAGCACTAGTACTACTAGTGGACATTTAGGCTCTTACTAGTAGCACTAGTCGCACTAGTAGCACTAGTAGTACTAGTAGCACTAGTTGCACTAGTTGCACTAGTTGCACTAGTAGTACTAGTAGCACTAGTTGTACTAGTAGCACTAGTACTACTAGTGGACATTTAGGCTCTTACTAGTAGCACTAGTGCTACTAGTGCGACTAGTGCGACTAGTGCTACTAGTAAGAGCCTAAATGTCCACTAGTAGTACTAGTGCTACTAGTGCGACTAGTGCGACTAGTGCGACTAGTGCTACTAGTCGCACTAGTAAAGGCCTAAATGTCAACTAGTAGTACTAGTACTGTAGACAGTATATGTACGTATAGCACCATCTGTGGGGCATTTGCAAATATTACAATTTTTAACCTTTACTGTTCATGATAAAATTAAATTTTTAGGGCTCATTTATACAATGGAGTAGAGCCATCTTAAAGAAAAAAAGAGAAAATATTAATCTTGTATATGTACGAGAATAAACATGTAAATTTAGGAGAATAAAAAAATGATGAAAGGAGAACCCCTAAAGCATTTTCCTCTGCCACAAAAGAGACAGTTTCATCCAAGTCAGTGTGGTTCTTTCTTTGGAAAATTACAGTTGCTTCCAGTATCTTTTCAGGGTCCTAATATTTTATGACAATGTGATGATGATGTGCTGATAAAACAACTTATCGGATATATTTGTCAAACTGTTTTTACAGACTACACAAGGAAGGAGCCTATTTCCTTATTTGTCAAACCTTTACTATAACAAGATGCTCCACGTTTATCATTTTCGAACAGGCGGCTCCTGCTCTTCTGATATACCAATATATTCTACTATTATATTATATAATATATTATATGTTCAAGTATTCAGCTGTTTTATGAAGGGAAATGTTTAAACTATTTAAGAAAATACTAAAGGGGACTTTGTCTCAATCATAAACAGTGTAGAGTATTTTAGTGTTTTTAGTTTTTTTATTTTTAGTCTCAAATGCAGCCTCAAAGGCTGATGTAGCTGCAACTAAACCTGAGATGAAAGATAATCCATTTATTGTTTTAAAATGAACCTGTATGAGCTTAAATATTAGATGTTTTAGTCTCTGTTTGTTTACCTATTAAATACTGAAGCTTCTAACTGAATCTTCTTGGTTTTAAGTATTTATTTTCACACATCTGAGATATGTTAAGTTGCAGCTGCTTACAAGACCCAACTTCCTCATTCATCTGCTTCAAAATAAAAGCACATGACATAGATGGTAATAAGGGACTTTTATTGTGAAAGACTTTCCGGAACTAAATGCGTTTATCACTCGGAGCTGCAGCGGCGATTGTAGTTGCGAAGGCTGTAGTGAGAAAGAGTACTCAGCCACTTCCTTGCCCAAGAGTTAGAGCCACAGCCAACTTATTTGAATCATCTTGGACTTAAGACAATGAGACATCAGTTTATAAACACCTTCAGCAGGTAGACCCACAGTAGTGGAGGTGCTTATCCGTGCTAGCTGAAGTGGCACCGAGCCAAGAAAAGGGTCTCTGTCTGTCTGTCTCTCTCTCTCTCTCTCTCTCTCTCTCTCTCTTTCTCTCTGTCTCTGTCTACGACTAGTGCTACTAGTGTGACTAGTGCTACTAGTGTGACTAGTGCTACTAGTACAACTAGTGTGACTAGTGCTACTAGTGTGACTAGTGCTACTAGTACAACTAGTGTGACTAGTGTGACTAGTGCTACTAGTACAACTAGTGTGACTAGTGCTACTAGTGCTACTAGTACAACTAGTGTGACTAGTGCTACTAGTGTGACTAGTGCTACTAGTACGACTAGTGCGACTAGTGTGACTAGTGCTACTAGTACGACTAGTACGACTAGTGTGACTAGTGTGACTAGTGCTACTAGTACGACTAGTGTGACTAGTGTGACTAGTGCTACTAGTACGACTAGTACGACTAGTGTGACTAGTGTGACTAGTGTGACTAGTGTGACTAGTACGACTAGTGTGACTAGTGCTACTAGTGCGACTAGTGCGACTAGTGTGACTAGTGCTACTAGTACGACTAGTGCTACTAGTGCAACTAGTACTGTAGACATTAGCAGTATATATACGTATAGCCCCATCTGTGGGGCATTTGCAAGTAGTACAATTTTTAACCTTCATTTTACATAATAAAATTACATTTTTAGGGCTCATTTATACGATGGAGTAGAGCCATCTTAAAGAAAAAAAAAGAAAATATTTGAGATTAATCTTGTATATGTACGAGAATAAACATGTAGATTTAGGAGAATAAAGTCATAAATTTACGAAAATTTACATTCATAGAGAAGCCTTCCGCCTGCGCATAAATGATGAAAGGAGAACCCCTAAAGCATTTTCCTCTGCCACAAAAGTTACAGTTGCTTCCAGTATCTTTTCAGGGTCCTGATATTTTATTTGTGATGATGATATGCCGATAAAACAACTTATCGGATATATTTGTCCAACTGTTTCTACAGACTACACAAGGAAGGAGCCTATTTCCTTATTTGTTAAACCTTTACTATAACAAGATGCTCCACGTTTATCATTTTCGAACAGGCGGCTGCTGCTCTTCTGATATAGACTTAAACAAGAAATTAATCTCGTACATTTGACTTTATTCTCATAAATTAACTATTTGAATCTCTAAATTTTAGGTTTTTTTCCTTTTACGTGGCCCTAATCTTGAATCCCTTTATTTTTCTTAGTTTACCGACTTTAGGCCAAATTAAAACGTATTAAGTACAAGAACATAAATTCTGTATCAAGTTCCAGTTGTTTTAAAGTCCATAATTTTATCTGATTAACTTTTTTCCTTTTTAAAAACAGCATGAATTTATATGAAATATTTACACATTCATTTTTAACTTACAATTGCACCTTGGGCATTTTTTTTATCACTCTACTGACCTTAAGATGTACTCTTTCTTATGTTTTCTGTAAATACTGTCTTGATGGGATAAAAAAGGAAAAAGAAAATCATGAGAACAGTTCTAAAATGATCTTCTATCTTATTTTAAGTTTATAAAACAATTCTAACATTTAATATATATATAATTTTCATGTTTTACTCTCCATGGAAAGTAAGGAAGAAGCCGTTGCTTCACAGCACTTGCTCCTTCTTACAAAGGGTTAAATTTGTGGAAGGTGGAGGTCTATATGGAGAACCAATGATAAGGTTCAGAGAGTGCCCTGATCCCACCCACTCATTAGCATGTACTTCAACCAGTGTTTCTAGTACGCATTTTGGCTTTCACTAGTAGTACTAGTTAACATTTAAAACCGTAGTAGTTAACTAGTTATGCCAAAAAGAGTACTACTAGTGTAACTAGTGACATTTTGGCTCTTACTAGATAACTAGTTAACCATTTTGAGCCTCACTAGTTCACTAGTAGCACTAAAATGTCCTGAACTAGTGTTACTAGTTGGCTTTTTGCACTAACTAGTTAACTAGTGGACTTTAAGAGCCTCACTAGTAAACTAGTAAAATTTGTAACTGCATCACTAGTGATACTAGTGGACATTTGGGTCTTACTAGTTAACTAGTAAACATTTTGAACCTCACTAGTTTACAAGTAAGGTTAAAAAGAGTCAAACTAGCTTACTAGTGGACATTGTTGCTCTTACTAGTTAACTAGTAAACATTTTTAGGCTCACTAGTTAACTAGTAGACACAAAATATATCTTACTAGTTAACTAGTAGATATTTTGCACCTTACTAGTTAACATGTAGGACTTTTTGCCTTCTACTAGTTTACTAGTAAGTCTTTCAACGTTCTACTAGTAAACTAGTGCGGCCAAAGACTTGACTAGTACAGGAAACTGAGCTTTGATATCAAGGATATCTATTAAATCTTCAATCGGCTTTCCATACTGCCGAGATCTACCAGTCCACATAGTGAGCCATAGCCTTTACCAACAGCCTACAAACGTATTTAATACTCACACAACAAACAGAAAATAATAAATGAGAGTTCTGTAAAAAATAATGCAGACTACAGACTACAGCAGGCTGCTGTGAGATGATTTTGCTTTTGTTAAATTAGCTGCAGACACGGTGAGAGTGAACGGAGTAAAGTCCAACCGACTGTTTGACCGGGTCACGTGTGTTCCCACCTCGGTCCGTACGGATCACGGATCAACTCTGTAGCACTAAAAGTAAAAAGTAAAAAGGTTCGCGTGGTGGCTGGCGCTCCAGTGCAAGTGTGTGTGTGTGTGTGCGTGTGTGTGTGTGCGTGTGCGTGTGCGTGTGCGTTTGTGCTGTTTGTTGGTGTGTCTCGTCCCCTGCGATGCTCACAGTCATGACAGCAGAGAGGAGCAGAGAAAAGTAGCTGCAGCTTCATCAAATGCGCTTAATACTCGTAGCATAGTTTCTATATATGACTTTTTGGTAAAACATTTACCCCCCCGGTTTTACCTGCACGTCATTGCGCATGCCTGCACTCTCTCTTGCGCGCGCGCTCTCTCTCTCTCATGCACGCAGCAATTTCATGAATAAATGAAAAATTAAATACACACAGGTCGGAAGTATACTTGGGCTCCCAACACAGGTATCGTGTGTGGGAAACAGTGCAATGAGATGAAATTGAAATCACTTTTCTATTTTATAATTGTATTTTATATTGACAAAACATCTCGCGATCGACTGAGAATCAGTCAGCGATCTACCTGTCGATCGACTGTTTGGGCACCCCTGCACTAACGTTTGAATTAGCGGTATCAGACTGTGTTTCTTTTACGTGTTTACAACTGAACAAGGCTGGGAGATATTGTGAATATGCACATTAACGTTTGAACAACGTTGAGTTATTGTGAATGCACTACGTATAAAACTACGTTTTGAGAGTTAAGAGAAACGTCAAAGAAATAATTTATTATTTGGGGAAATCGTCTTATGTACTTTTGTTTTTGTAGTTGTATACGTTACGTTTTATACGTATTTATATTTATATATTCACAATATCACCCAGCCTTGTTCAGTTGTAAACACCTTCTATTCTATGCGCCTTATAATCCGGTGCGCCCTATATATGAAAACAGTTCTAAAATAGGCCATTCATTGAAGGTGCGCCTTATAATCCCGTGCGCTTTATAGTGCGGAAAATACGGTACTCTTCCTACCCAATCATAAATTAACAGTGAAACAGTGTCATGGCTACATCAGTGGATGTTTAACAAAAGTATATAAAAAAAACTCAACATTAGCCATAGCAGCGGGCTATGAATTTGGCATTTAAATAAAGGCACTAAAGGCCACTTTCAAATTCCAGTGCAGTTTCACTGTATTTGGAAGTGGTCTTTAAGGCAATGAGCAATGTTTCTTAAAAATAAATCATTTCCTCTAGGTGTGAAATGAACTCCAGCTTTCAAAAATAGCCCAGAACTGTCATGTCTAATTTGAGGGTGCTCAATCATTGCACCGCCTATTGATCCAACAAATGTAGCCATAACACTGTTGACAAACCTACGAGATTTGTCAATCTTCCCCGGATGGATGCCAGGCCTCCATCGGCACCTCTGGGTGAGGGCAGACAACATGATCTTCGTGCCAGGGTGTTGTGCGTGGAGTTGATGAAGGTCCTCCTTCATCATATTGACCAGCACAACACCACTGACATGTCCCATGCTGTTGCCCTCACAGTGGATGATGAGGCCATCCGGGGGAGACCTCCCTCGGAGTGAGTTTTCAAAGAAGGGAAGGAGGCCTTTCCAGCGAAGTCCACCCCAGCCGAACCAACTCATGTGGACGTTCTTCAGGCCCAGGTTCCTTCCCTCTGTCTCTGCAGCTCTCTGGGCACCTCGACGGACACAGCTGTCACCAATAATCCACACGGTGTCTAAGGGAGAAATACAAAGGTGTTCAATTAATGCCTCAGACAAGACAAAATGTACAGTCAACTACATGTGGCAGCTCAGGGTGTTTTTTTGTTATTAGCCACATCTGCAAGGATAATATTGATCAAGGTAGCCCCAACTCTAATAATAGATACCAGTCTTAAAATACAATTTTGTAATACTTACAGTTTTTTGTGGGTTCCACTGACACTCCGTCACTGGTCACAGACGACGCCATGACTTCACAGGGTTCTATAGAAAATAAATATCTTATGATAAATATAAAATATATCTCCTTCAATGGTCATGTTCACCCACATCGCTGTTGACATCAGTAAATATAAGACACAGACATTACTCTTTTTGTCAGAACAGAAACATGAACTGTATGCTTTGTAATATTGAATTCTTCTGGATGTCTCATATTTATTTACAGTCTATGGTCTAACAGTAGGTTCATCAACAACAATTAAAGAAAACAAAAAAGTGCCAAATATCTGTCTAATATCTATTTTATCGTTTTCAAACAGACTTCTTAACCTTAAACATGTAATTACACCCAAGTAATGATTTGTAACACAATGTGTATTTTAATGTAAAGATTCGCCTCAAATTGTCTCTTAAATTGTATGATACAACAATGCTGATGTTTTATTCTGTTTTAACTGTGTTGTAGAAAAGTTAAATGTTAACTTACTCTTTATAGAGATAACTCTGGACGAGCAGGAATAGCAGGATGATAGCAGGATGATAGCAGGATGATAGCAGGATGATAGCAGGATAGCAGTATCATGAGCAGCAGGAGCAGCATGGATAACAGCGTAGCCGTTGACTTTGATGTGAAATGGAACATGGAGCTGACTGGGCGGAGTTAAGTCCTGCCGGGTCCCACCTTAATGCTGTTGCTAGGTTGATCCGAAGTTAAGTTGAGACCCCACTGAGACAGCATATCCAATATGGATGCGCCCATCGATTAGACTCATTTGATGCCTCCGTAACAGACGTCACTCAGGGTTCGTCCAGTAATATTTACAGTCTATGGTGTTCCACCACAACGTTGCACGGGGTGCAAAAAAGTTTACCCCTGCTTCTGTGCAGAACATCTGGGAATTGCCTTGCATGGTCCTTAGCTGTAATTCTTGAAGGTAAATGTGTGACGTTTGTGTCCAACATGTTGACATCTGATTCTGCATATAGACAAGGAAGTGAGTTAAACTGTGGTGACGTATGACTCGTCGTTTTACTGCTATGATTGGTGAAACTCGCGGGGGAAACTATTTTGATTGGTCAAAGTTGCAGAAAGGTTGCGGTGATTGAACAAAATTGCAAGGTAGCCCAGAATTCACAGGGAATTGGTTGAATTTGCGTTAATTGTTGCGATCGTGACATCACAACTTCCTGGAGGAACTGACAAACAAACATTTTAGCACTCAGGGCCCTTAGAACTGAAAACGCTGAACTCCATTGGTTTGTATTGAAAACAAGCGCTGCCAGCGCAGAAAACGCTGTCTGTGAAAACTGGGTCTGAAATTAATGAATTCATTTTCAATAAGTGTGAACTGCTTTGTCCCTTTAGGCGTACACTCTGCAGCATCTCCCTGTAACCTCAGTGATGGAAAAGAACGACTCCACTGCGCCTTTGAATGTCTCATTTACTTAAAGAACTACACGGCTCAGTTGATGAGGCAAAAGTAATATCCACCATGTGACTTCAAACATTTACCTTTTTCACAGTTCAGCTGTTAAGTTCATTTTCTAACCTTGATCCACAGGACGCTCGTTATTTTCTTTCAAAATAAAAGCAGGTATTCAAACAGAGAAGTTTTTTTCTGTCACTGTAACTTTGCTAAATGTTGCTAAGTTCTGTTCTCATGATGGATCAATGCTGGGTCTTTGTAACATAACAATGAGTAAGGTCTTTTACCTGCTCTCTTGTAAAGTGTCTCGAGATAACGTGTTAACATGAATTGGTGCTTTAAAAATAAAGATTGGTTGATTGATTGATTGCCCTTAACTTAAGTTAAATAAAAAATAAAAGAATCAAAAAATACTGTCGAATGAAAGATTATTGAGTTTCAAACATGCATTAAAAATATGTGATTACTCTTTTTATTATTCAGCAATTAATTGTGATTTTTGAAAACCCTTATTTTTACTATAATTATTAAATGTTGACAACTTACGTAATTGTTTTACAATCTCTTTATACATAAACAGTATAAAAACTGAAGCAGTTTCTGATGCTGTTGTATCCAGTGATTTATCTTTTATGTTATAACTTCAGATATTATTCGTAGCTGTTCAGATGAGGTTAAGATGTGTCTTTGTAACTAGAAGGCTCGTAACTGAGAATGATTTTCTTTCTCCTCTGAGGTACGATGAAGTATTTTGGTAACAGCTAAAGTCACTTTGAATACACAAAGGTCATCTTGGGCTCAAATAGGGCTGATGAATATAGTTATGTTTTTAAATACATGAAAAGGGTAGGCATGTTTGAAGAGAATTGGACAGTGTTTTTCTTTGTGTCTCGTAAGATGTTGTGGTAAACATTTCAAAACACAATGGCAGCAAGCCCCTCAATCTTAAATTTGTAATTTGTCATATGTTTCAGGTTACTCCCTGTCAAATGTCATACCTCTATCACTATTTATGGATTGATAGTATCTTTATATGTGCAGTGACATCATGTAGACTAAAGTCCCCGAGTTGGATGTGGTCATTATCATTTTGAGATGGCCAAAGGTTTATGCCAACAGAAAATAATGCTGAAAAGAAGCAAAATACCTGCTGAGGGCTGGACCTGGCTCACAGCCTTTTTACATTCCCCTTACCCATCATGCATTGTATCCATCCTGTATTGCTCCTGGCCTTGGAGCCAGAGGAAGACATGTTATTTTGAAATTTGTCTAAAATATGTTAAAAAAGTTATGACTTCATTTTATTGTATTTATTTATTTTGTCAATGTGTTTCTGCTCTTCTCTCTTTGTCCTCACAGTGTGGACTAACCATGACCTTACTGAAATATCTGATATTTAAATATCTGAACAAAGAAATAAAATAAAGAATCAATCCAGACACCAGTAAAATAATCCCTCAGTTCATCCTGTGTGTGATGGAGGTGAATGACTCAGTGAGCTGTGGTTTACTGCTGTCTTCCTGTCACAAACATTATCTGACTTCTGCTCATCTGTTGGTTTTTGTTCAGCCTGCTCGGATCATTTCTCACTGTGGGGGTTAACAAACAGGAGCAGTAGTATGTGGCTGAATGAGAGGAATTAACCTTCTGGATCTGCAGCTCAACACCATTCTTTTTGATCACAGCTGAGAAATCATCTTTCTGAGGATGATTGTAATCATCTTTGTTCACTTCACCATCACTCTTATCAATCCTCAGAATCCCTGTGAATGTTTCGTTGTCTTTTTTCTGGAACCAGTGCACATAACCTGAAGAATACAGGTCTAAACGTTCACAGCTGAAGGAGATGTTTTCTCCAACTCTCCTGGTCAGTGACAAACTGTCCTGTTTGAGCTCTGTTGTCATGGCAGCCAGCGCTATAGAGAAACAGACAGAT
This sequence comes from Labrus bergylta, assembly GCF_963930695.1. Taxonomy (NCBI): domain Eukaryota; kingdom Metazoa; phylum Chordata; class Actinopteri; order Labriformes; family Labridae; genus Labrus; species Labrus bergylta. The sequence goes on along the minus strand of NC_089198.1, from coordinate 32,001,856 downwards.
GGAGGTTAGTGAGACAGTTCTTTTTTTCCGCTCTGTCTCCAATTAATAACACTTTTTTCACCTCCTCGATGAGGTAATGTTAAAACCAGATCAGTATAATCCCACAGTTTAGTTAAAGTCATTACACAGAGACAGGGCTGGTTTATTACAGGTTGAGTTTGTTGGCTCCTGATTGGCTGGAAACACTAACCTGAGCTCACACAGCACAGAGCCACAGCAGGGAGGAGAAACATTTTGTTGTTTTCCTCTGGTGAACCTGACGAGAAGTGAGGCCAAACCAGGACGAGCTGCGGGGTCAGACTGAGCCGGGTGGTTTCTAACAGGTCCTCAGAACTCCCATCAGCCCCTGCTGCTGACTGATGATTGACAGCTGGGCTGGAGCTGCTGTGTGGTTTTCTTCAGAGTCTGAGGTTTTGAAGGAGGGAAGAGGCGGAGCTAAGTATCAACAGACAGGATACAGTAACCATAGCCTGTTTCCTGTGTGTTAATAGACAGGTGTTAATGTGAACACACACTGATCTCATCACTGATATGAATGTATTTAAAACTCTTCATGTACCCAAGAAGGAACTCTTATCATGAAGAGTAGAAAGTTTAAAGTTTGTGTTCAATCTTTAACTTAGAATCAGAAATATTTTGAGATTTGGTCCTTACAGTAGCTCTCACACACAACATAGCAGTAGAAATGTAGAGAAATAAACAGAATGAAATAATGAATCTAAATAAGAGATCAAACAATAAGAACAAGAAAGAGTGTTACAGTTATGTAACAAGCAGCATGTTAGTAAAGAATAAGCTTTGTATAAAGTGCAGATTATTAAATAATGGATCCATGTATTAAAGCACAGAGAGTATTTCTCAGTAGTTTCAGTATTGCACATTGTGGTAATGGACATATTATTGACCGTTTAAGATTCAGAGTACTGCAAAGTTTAAATAAATAACAAATGATGAATAATGGAGGATCAATCATTCAATCAAACATTTATTTATCCTTGAAAGGACATTGAGGTTTCTCCTCACTCCCAATGCCATGAATGTGCTCCTGAGTCTGACCAGCACGTCGTGGAGGAGGTGGGAGACATTCTCCAAGAGGACATGCAGCTTAGACAGCATCCTGCTTTCTGACACCGCTCCATCAGAGAGTCCAGCTCCATCCCCACAACGTCGCTGGCCTTGAGGATCATTTTGTTGAGTCTGTTGGAGTCCACTACCCTCAGCCTGCTGCCCCAGCACACAACGAAGAAAGGATAGCACTGGAAAGCACAGACTCATAGAACATCCTCAGCATGGTCCTGCAGATGTTAAAGGACCTCAGTCTCCTCAGGAAGAAGAGTAGACGGCCTCCATGTTCTTGGACCAGTCTCAGTTTATTGTCCAGATTTACTCCCAGTAATCCTCCACAATGACCACACAGATCCACTACCAGGTCCTTAAATGTTTTCTTTCTTTTTCTGTAGGCCTAATAGAAGACTACGGTATATCAGCCATTAGCCATTATTATGAAAATGTGTTTCTCAATTTTAATGTGTTTAATATTTATTCCTCTGTAAAATATTTCTCTTTCTTGATTTATATCTGACAGCAGATTATCACAAACACTATCAGACTGCCGGTGAAAACTGAAACACAAAGTGTTCATGTGGACAAAAAACCCCACAGTATGATGTTGTTCATCATCAATTAAGATAACTGATATTTCTCCCAGTGAATGTTGACAATATGATTTAATTATCAAATATTATAATAAAGGCAGAAATCTGTTATAGGCTGCTGAGGCTCAAACTTTGACCTTTGAACTACCCTTTAATAATTGTGCTTTACAAATAAACTTTGACTGATTGATTCAAGTTTGGCAATGAATAAAAAAAGAGATCAAGTGAACCCAAATGTTTGTCACATTGAGTAAAGTTGCAGAGGTGGTGATTCTAATAAAAATGAAATGATACATATATTCATGGTTTGATACCATGGCAACACAAATAAAAGTCCTAGACCTGATATTGAATAGTTTCTTGTTTTTAATCTAAATTGCAGTCAAAGTCCTGCACATTGTCTACAACAAAAAAGTAGCAGGTATACACACCGGCTGAGTCGTATCTATAAAGCTCTTCTTGGTTTAGTTCCTTCTTATTTATGTCCATACCTTCAAAGAACAAGGAGACACTATGCCTTGTGTTCCTGGGAGGTTTTTAAACTGTCTGTTCCCAGTGGTGATTAGTCTGTTGGGGCCCTCGGCAGAAATTCATTGGGGGCCTCTCCAACCAACCATTATGTCTGCCAGTGTTCAGACACTCTTCCTCTTTATTTTTTCACTCCCAGACAGATCATTCCTCATCATTTTCCTTTAGTGGTTTAATTGTAATGAAGGAATACTACATGAGAGGCTAAGCAGGGCAACGAGAGTGACTGCTGTCAAATGGGGCCCTATTAGGGAGGTTTCCTACTGTCATTGACTGAGCAAGACTGAGATCAATTTAATTGGACCACAGCACCTGACTAAGCAAATACTGCCATCTGCTGGTCCCCTAGTAAACCATATCAACCCTGCTGCTAAAAATCTGGTTTTCTGGTTTGACAGCAACTTACATTTGAGCAGCACACAACAAAGCTTGTACAGTCTTGTTTTTATCAGCTCAGAAATATCTCAAAAATCTGATCAATTTTCACTGTTAAAGACACAGAGACGATTTTACATGCTTTTATATCATCAAGTCTTGACTGCTGTGACAGCCTTTTTACTTGCCTGAACCAAAAATCTATAGATTGAATCCAGTTAGTACAGAACTCAGCTGCCAGGCTTTTAACCAGAACCAGAAAGCATAACCACATCGCTCCTGTTTTAGCATCTAGGAGATCAGGTCAGCCGAGTCAGTCATCTCTTTTAAGTCCCTTCTAAAAACAAACTTTTACTGGCGAACCTTTCCTGAGTTTAGTTGATTTTAAATTGTTACTTAATTTTACCTTTTAAAATTCCTTTAAAATAATTGTATGAGTTTTGCAGTTCTTTTAAATGGATTTTATATCTTAAAGTGGTTATTTCTTAATCTTTGCCTTGTTTATTATTCTATGACCTGCCTGTTCTTACATTTGTTTTTGCTGTCCTTGTAAAGCACTTTGTAACGTGTTTTTGAAACGTGCTCTATAAATAAAGATTATTACTATTATTATATATTATTCACTACAAAGTGTTATGACCAGCTCGTCTAGGCCGTAACAGTCAATGGAGAACCACACAGTAAACTTGCTTTTTAGGTTATATTTCATTCAACAACAAACCAAAAACAATGACAGAAGGTTGTCTGTCTTTGCTGTCCAGAGGGAGAGAGAGCAAGAAAGCTAAGGAAGCCTGGCTTATATGTCCTCCCAGGTAGGTAAGGTAGTCACGACGGGCATTAGTACACACACACACACACACACACACACACACACGCACGCACGCACGCACACACACACACACACACACACACACACACACACACACACACACACACACTGTCCCTTCTCACTTCAGCTTTTTGCTAAGTTTCTTGAACTGACACTGGACCAGGTAATATGATATTGTCTCTGGTATTGGTTGGTGATTAAAAGGTGAAATGGACTTGAGCTTGTATATTTATTTTCTAGTCTTCTGAGTACTAAAATCTCTTTTACACCGCAGGTCACAACTATGTATTCACACACTGATGGTAGAGGCTGCTGAGTAAAGAGTCCATCAGTATTAACTCATCCATTTACACACATTCACACAGAGCCGATGAAGCAGCAGGAGCAACTTGGGATTAAGTGTCTTGCCCATGGTCACATTGGACATGTGGCTGCAGGAGCTGGGGATTGAACACCTGACCTTCCAGTTGAGAGATGACTACTCTACCACTAATCCACTGAGCCACAGCCTCCTCTTCCTTAACCTTAAACCTGCATTTTTTTTAGGCTAGTGGGTGGTTGAAAAACATTGTTAACATCGTTCTCATTATGTGATGGGTTTAATGGTTTCAGTCATTTCCAGTAGGCACATACATTTTCCATGACACGAGCAACAGTGTCGTTTATGGGACATTGAAGAACAACTGCATTACTCCACAGAGAATAATCAGCAAGCAAAGAGGGTAGGAAGAAAGTTACACTTTTTTTAATCTTGTGATATCTATTTCAATGTGTATAAGACAACAGTTGGCAGACTCAGGTGGCTGTGGCTCAGTGGTCGGGTTGGTCGTCTTTCAACTGGATCAATCAATCAATCTTTATTTGTACTGCACCAATTCATGAAATGTTTATCTCAAGACACTTTACAAAAAGCAGGTAAAAGACTTTACCCTTTACTGTCAGCTCAACTGGAAGGTCGGGGGTTTGAGCCCCATCCCCTGCAGCTTATATCTGAACCCCAACCCCCTCCTGGTAGCATAGCCTGCGGAGTGTGAATGTGTGTAAATGCAAATGGTAGTCTGGTATCGTCCTCCATGCCTCTGTGAATGTGTGAACGTGACATGATGTGTTGGTGCTTCCAGTGGTATTAAGATTAGAAAAGTATTATACAAGTACACGTCCATTTAACATTTTACAATATTTCTCTTCTGGTCCTTTCTGGTCTTTGTGTTTTAAGCATGAACATATTTCCCCCGTCAATCTGTCAGTTTCTGTTTAAAAAACCTGCCAGTCATCTGTCCAGAAATACAGGCTGACCTGGTTTCTAAAAGTAAAAGCCCCTTCTCTCTTTCAGACAGTGATTAGCAGCTCAGTTCAGTTGCAGATGGAATGCGAAACATGTGTAGCCACTACATGCGTCACCTCTCAAAAGACAGCGTCCTGCAGATTTAAAGAAGGTAGTCAAAGAAACCCTATTTACAGACCAAAAAAAAATCAAAGGTATTTGAGGTTAGTGTTTTAGCCAAATAAAATAATAATTCATGGGACAATCAATCAAACTTTTTATTCACACAGCAACACACCATAAGAAATTTTGTGCTGGCTATAAGTGTTGACATAAGATAGTTATGCTCTCTTGTCTCTTAACCCCCCCCCCCATGATTGTTAATCATGAGTCTGGTTCCTCTCGAGGTTTCTGCCTCTTAAAGGAAGTTTTTCCTCTCCACTGTAACTTTGCGAAATGTTGTTAAGTGCTCATGATGGATTCATGTTGGGTCTTTGTAATATACCAAAGAGTAAGGTCTTTTACCTGCTCTTTTATTAAAGTGTCTTGAGATAACATTTGTTATGAATTCAGAATCAGAAATACTTTATTAATCCCAGGGTGAAATGTGTTTGCTACAGTTGCTCATAACACCAAAAATCAGTAGGAAGTACAGATAAGTTCACAATATGAAATAAAAATAGTAATAACAATATAATTAGCATAAGTACCAAGTGAAAGCAATAATAAAGTAGTAATAAGTAACAAGCTATGTTCAAGCACAGGTCATTGAGAATATAAGCAATATTTACAAATATGAATATACACTGATGGATTAACAGCGTAGATATTGCACGGTTCATGTATAGATAGCCCTTTTGATGTATAACTATTGTCCATTTTGAAACAGATTGCACTGTTTTAGTAGAGAAATAGTCAAGGTAATCGGGCGCTTTGCAAATACAGATGGATTAATTGATTGATTGAATAGATTTAATAATTCTGTATCATCTGTTTTCGTTTCTCGCAGACGGTTGGCTGTTCATCATAAGTCTGGTAAAGAGGTATCAGCCTGAAGAGGAACTTTTTCTTGCCTCTGTTACTGTAATGATGCCAGTTGCTTGCTCATGGTGGGCTTGTGTCAGGTCTCTTTTTGCAATCATAATATCTCTACACTCTCCGGCCGACCGGCAAAACTGAAGAGTGTCACTGATATGCTTCAGAACATATCCTCTGACCTGTTTGTAAAGTCCGGTGACGATCAATCTTTAGTGAAACAACGCCTTCAAGAGTAAATCTGATGTCTTTACTGTGGCTGGGCCTGCCTCAGTTACATGTTGCTGACATCTACAGGAAGGAGAGTTTAATTACATGTTTACTTAAAAACAGAATACTGTAAAATGTTAATACATGTTAGTGGATACACTGTTAGTAAAACATTAAAATACTAAATATGTATATTAGATTTTTTTTTTTTTTTTTTTTTTTTTTGTTGAAATAGGACAGTGGAAAGAGTCAGAAATCAGGGACAGAGAGAGTGGGGAATGACATGGAGCCACAAGTCCATTGGGCCATGCCCTAATCATATGGGCCCGGACATACAAAATGTAAAATCAGTTAAGAAATAACAGCATGAAGAGGGATGCAAATCAACTGGACAGACTGTTGAGGAGGGCTGGCTCTGTGATGGTAAAGAGCACGTCTTCTTGGTGACGATGCCTATCCTTCTTCCTGCATCTTATCCCATCTCCCCCCTTTCCCATATCCCATCCCCCAGCTCTTTTATTCCCCAGCCCACATTAATGTGCCTCTCAGACTGATTTACTCTTGGACTCTTAAAGAGATTTATGTAAGTTTTTTTTTTTCAGTTTTGCACAGGTGACTGATGGAACAAAGTCATGTGTCTTGTAAGCTGCAACTGGACACCTGAGTTTCCCTCAATAAGGTATCCAGCTAAACCAAACAAAAAGAAAGAAGCTGAGTAGATTTGGACCAATGACTGAAAAAACGATCCTGGAAAACTGTGGGGTGTGATGCTTCACCTCATCTGTGTTTCATATTCATGAAGCACCTTTAAATACACTGACTGACTTTTAAAACAGGCAGACATATTATATTTCCTACTTTATTAACTCAAGCTCTGATCATGATAAACATGGAGCTTAAGAGGATGTTTCTTCCTTATAAATCCTTTTTTGTATTTGTGAAAAAGCACTGCCACCATGTGGAGTAACTGTGAAATTACAAAGTACTCCATGCAGTGATGGCTTCAAGTAAGACTGTTAACATGAAAGTTTGTCAGCTGTTTGTACTCTGTAGCTGTTGTCTGATCTCGGCTGAATAAATCGAGTTTGAGAGTTTCTTTGATGATTTCTTTTCTTTTCTTTTTTGTTTTAAAAATTCTGTTTTATTTTTTTCAAACCAGGGTTTCACTGAGCTCTGCCAAGACACTGAAACTCTTAAAACATCAACTAGCAGCTGGACAGTTTTACTCTGGTTGTCCAACTACACCGCTGTGATTTCTGACTGTGACAACGAGAAGTGATGGAGCCAATATTCAGGACTACAGCTGAATATGTTGAAGTGGTATGATTAAAGGACATTCAGAAATTATACAGGGTTCAATTTATATGAATGAAATGTAACCTTAAGCTAACACCATGGTGATTCTGACTGTTATGTGTTATTGCATTTCAATCAGGAGAGACTTAAGATTGTTTATTATTTATATCAATCATTTATTTAACATCTTAGGAAGATATTAATATACAAAGTCTTTGGTGATTAGACTCCGCCATGATGACTTCATGCACTCAGAGGGGGAGCGAGGCCGACCGCAGGATAGGACATGCCCCCTGCTGGAGTCTGGACCCTGGTGGTGGTGGTGATGGAAGAATGCAGGATGTGATGAGGAGTGGGTTTCTGAGGCTGGATCTGAACTCTGCAGAGATGTAATGGAGGTGACTGATGGGGTGGAGGAGGGTCACAGTGATTGCACTGAAATGACAAACTGACTTCAGAAGAGAGAGAACAGATTTAAAAATGTGTCAGTAGCAGGATGATTGGTTGAGAGAGGTTGTGGCAGAGTCCGGTTGGATTAAAAGAGTAAACGCCCCAAATCAGCAGATCACCAGAGCAGGGAGACGGAGGGAGAGGAAGCGAGGGAGTGTCTTCCAGCCATAATGTTCACTGAGCTCCATTACAAAGAACACACAACAACGAGTCAAGAAGATGTATTTATTAAAGATAAAAATGAACAAATGTGTGAAGTCAGTGAAGTGGATGTGCTGTGAAAGGTTCAAGTGAACAAGTGAATTAAATTTGTAAAGCACATTTAGAATTAACCAAGGTTCACCAAAATGCTCTACGTCATACATCATCAAAATAAATAGTAACATTTGTTGGGATAGAGCGTTCTCATCCTGACAGGAAAGCCAAAGAGAAGAGATGGATCAAACAATCATGAACCATTTCAGAGTGGCAGATTGTATTTAAAGAAGTAAACTGTTCCACAGGTTTGAGGAAGCTTCTGAAAGGGCTCCATAGCCCCGATGTTCTAAAGTCCAGTGTTTGGCACATCCAGGAGGTCGACCTTAGTGATCTCGCTGGAGCGTGCACATGGGGAAGTTAGGATAAGGCATTTAAAGATTTAAAGCCAACACAATGTTTTTTAAATGAAACCTGTAAGGAACAGGACGGCAGTGGAGGGAGAGCAAAGCAAGTTTATTGTTGTCCCTCTTCTTTCCAGTCAGGGGCGAGCAGCAGCATTTATAAAGGATGACTGGTCCAAACCCACATACAGAGAATTACAATAATCACAATGATCAAGTACAGACATTTTAAATGTATTGATCACTCTCTCTAAATCTTTAGCAGGGATATATGTCTTTAAATACTTCAGCCATCAGACTCACCAGAGAGAGACTTCAAATCAAACACCACCAAGGCTCTTCATTGAAGAGTGAATATTAAACTATGCTATGTAAAGTATTCACTAATCCATTCATACACATTTACATGCCTCATATTCGCCTAGAAAATATATTTTTAACATAAGGTGAGACAAATTAAAATGTTAGAAAAGTGAATTCAGAACTGAGAAGAACTATTACAGTCTCATTTTAAAGTCATGCCGACAAGTGTGGCAGAAACTAATTCTGATTTTTTGTATGTTTACAGTTTATCATTAATGCCAGTATGATATTTCATTCAATAATCTAACCAATAAGATCACTTTTAGGCAGTAAAAGCCTTTGGAACATTAAGGTCCTGGCAGACCCTTGCGATGCTATGCTTGCGTAGATTGTTTACAAACACAGGCTGAAATGTCAGCTTCTTCGTCTGATGTTTCCGGCAGATAAGAAAGGTGGGACAAGCCTACGCATGTCAGAATGTTCTTATTCTGATTTAATACCAATGCATGAACACGCACGACATAATCCGATCATTTTATTTTGCCATGTAAACAGTGAAATCGGAATGATTTCAATCAGATTGAAGAAATTATGCACATGTAAACGTAGCCAGCAGTGTCTTGCACCAGGACACATTGGACATGGTAGCTGCAGGAGCTGGGCATCGAACCCCCCCGACCTTTTGGTTGAGAGACGACTCTCTTTTTCTCTGGGTGATGTCAGTGAAAGGAAAGAGGATGTAATTCCACATAGTCACCCACCCCTGTTCAGAGCTATTAAAGGGGCTGATATCTGTGTGGATGGTCAGCTGTCTCACCTCTAATCCTCCAACAGAAACAGCTGCTGGCCTGATCTGCTTTCGTCCTGCTGCTGAAAATGTTCTCCAGCAGAGAGCAGACGTGAAGGACATGCAGGAGGCCTTTATCTCTAACAATGACAAAAAAATAACCACATGTTTTTTTAAATGGACTGAATTCAGTTTTAATGTTCTTTTCTCTCTGTTTATGTGGAAGTGAAGTCAAAGACTCTGAATTACGTTGCTGTGTTATTGGTTGCCAAGTGATCGTAATTGAATAGACCATCACTTGTTTTTTATTTGAGTGAGGGGCAGGCAAAATCACATTTATTCTTCTCCTTTCCGAACGTGGTTTTGTGATAAAATTGTGAACCGTTTTCTGTGAAGGGTTGTGTGTATTGCCATGTGCGGGACAAATAAAAGGACATGAAATGAAACACAAGAAGTAAACAGACCTTTATTACAGCTGTACACATTTGCAAATAAAAGTATTTTGTTCACAGGGACATGTCTGTAACTGAAAGATTAAATATGAGGGATCAATACAAACAGTCAGTATCATCATTATTTAACCCTTTGTGTCTGTAAAATACTACCCTAACAAAGTACATTATATATCAGCTCATAGTCTAGTTATTATTTTTCTCTCATTACTGGGTCTCATGTGCATGGTTAATACCATTAATACCATTTCATAAATGTGCTCTCAGGCCACCGATAGTGATAGTAAACAGTCTCAAAGAGTGTTTGTTTTTTCTCTGCAGTGAAGTCTGAGAGGGGTTATCAAACAAAAGGTTTATTAATATCCATCACACCTAAAGTATTAATAAACTGCTTAATGCCAACATGATGAGTGGACAATGAGGAGTGCAGTTTTGTGGGCGGGGCCGAGGCTTGTTTCTCTGAACATGATGGCTGAAAGTAGATGCCTAACATTCATGCCTCCAGTATTTCAAATGTGTGAGTGGGTTTATAAATGATCAATGGCACTTATTAACATAACTTAAAGAGATGTTGTTATGAAGTGGAACCCCGTATTAGAGTCTCCCTCCACTCGATCTCCACTTCATTCACAAGCGACAACCTCCAATGTTGAAAAATGAAGCCAATGAAGAAGTGCAAAAATGTCCAAGTGTCCACTTCAGACTGGCTGCAAAATCCAGACACTCTCCATTTGGGCCCATATATTAAATAATCATTTTAACTAGAGATTAAAAAGATGTTTACAACCTGGTTCAAAACCTTCATCTGACATCGACAGCTCATTTCTTTATTGGCACAGACACACACAGATTTTCTTTTGAAATAAATCATCCAATTTGATGTTATTAAGCCAAAGAGTGGTTCTATGAATTTGCATTATTAGGGGTGCAGTTTGGTTGACTTACAGGTGGACTATTTTCCCATAAGCTAGAGGCCCACCTCTTTACCTGTTACTGTACAAGATCAACTAAAAGTGAGGTTGAGACAGCATTTCCAATATGGCAACACCCAGTGGTGGTTCTAGAGTCTGTCTGGGCAGAAAGCAAAAACTCACAGGGGGCCCTCCTCTGACCAGCGGTCCTCACCATAATGTTATTAATAGTCTAACACCAATAGTGACTTTAATTTACAAGTGTCATTTTCACAGGAATATTGTGACACTTTGCAGCCCAACGACGTGAGCACTGTCATATAGGGCCCTCTTAGGGAACTGCCATTGTCAAATTAGCTCATCGTGGGCCACTGCTGGTTAGTTCATTATCACTTGGGGACCCCCTTCTGGTCTGGGGCCCCAAGCGGTTGCCTGCCTTGCCTGTTGACAAGTAGCGCCTCTGGCAACAACCATCGTCGGCTTTAAAAACTCCTCAACAGAAACCAAAGGGTGACCTCACTGAGACGACATCCATGTTTTACACAATAAATAAATACTTAATCCAGTACACATTTACAGGACATGATGTTGAGGCTTGGCCATCATAGTAAGTGATTGAAGTAGGAGGTGTAGTCTTATTAATATAGATCCTTTGCAGACCACTGGGAAATGATCTATAGCACTTTTCTAGTCTTGACTACTATTAGTGCAGAGTCGGCCCACAGAGGATTATCTCTCATCCATCATTAAGAGAGAAATCTTGTGGACACAGAAGGAGTATTGTAGACCAAAAACGTTTATTTATAAAATCACTGATTTCTATAAAGCGTGATCCCTATAGAGTTACTGTCACTCAAATACCACAGGTCATGTCCTCAAGTGTTAAACAGCTGCTCCTGACCTGCTGTTGAGCACACATGAATGTGGCTGTAAACTCAACAACAACTCAACATTCATTGTTTTGAATCGTGCACGTCACCAACCCATTGGACGACATGCAGGAGGGTCATGACAGAGCTGTCACTTAAAGAGTCAGTAATGGACTAGAACTAGACCAGCTCTCAGTATAAATCAGACCAGGCAGAGCATGGCTGCATGTCATAAGAGACAAGTGTTAATTTACAGGTGTCACCACATCACTTAACCCTGCTGTTAGGGGAGGAGTGATGGGAGAGTATGACACATGTTTCTGTCGAGACCACAGTGATGGTAGATACGATTTAGATAATAAAGGAACTTAGTATCCACTTTCTGTTATTCTATTTTTGAGTTTTTTAAATTATTATGCAAAACATCAACAATACAAGGTTGTGTAATAAGTAAAGCAAAATAAGGACCCTGAAAGTAACTCCCAACAGGCGCACACAGGAGCAACCACCAGAGAATGACTAAAGCAGGAGGGGGGGGGGGGGGTTCACAGAGTGAGTGCTATCAGGGTATTTAAATAGATACCATGGATACAGCTGTTTGCTAACAACAATACTAGCTAACATGTCCTGCTTGAACTCTTTTATTTGGGTTACGAGTTATTTGTGTCCTTATTCCATTCATTGCTGGAAATAGTTAAATGAGCGCCACTTTTTTTATTTGATATGACCTTCTCCAGGATTCTCTGGTAAAAGGCTGGCGCTGGATCCTAAAGTCTACCACGAAGGGAACTTAGGTAAAAGAAGATTTATTTTTGCTAGTTTTGGACAAAAAAACGACGGATGAAGCCAGTCTATAATCTTGACAAAGATAACCCATTCCCTTGTCTTTTGCAGCGTACTGTATCATTTTGTTGATTGGACATGTGTTTTTTCCTGCCCAGATAAACTTCTCTATCATCTTATTATATGTTTATTAAAGAGGGAGGAAAATGTAACGGTAGCATGCAATAAAATGTTGATCTTCGGGGTTGCAATCACTTGTAAAAACTTAACTTTTCAGTTAAGTTTACACATCTTGGAAATACTTAATTAATCCCAGTTTTGTAACAAAATGATACAGTATGTTTGTAAATGGATTTGAGCTTGTTTAGTGCTTTTCTAGTCTTCAGACTACTCAAAGCACTTTTTACAGCGCAGGTCACACCTACACATTCACACACTGATGAACTACTCTATTCCATCAGTGATGCTTTTCTTCTGCAGACCTTTGGCCCACTGATCTCAGTTATTTATCATTATATATGGATGAGACTCCCCTTAAGTCTGTCTCCCACACAGTGTTTTCTAGACATATTCAAGTTGTAAAAATAAAGAGAATCTAAACATTTCCTTCCCTGAATAATACTTTCCAAAGTCACCTCCTTTGTAAGGAACATGCTGAAAAAAGGCCCAGTCTCTGCATTCTACACATCAGATTTATGTATAGGGCTGACGGACAGTCCATCTTTATGACCTCTCTGAACTCACCATCCATTGTTCCTGTCCAACAGATTTCCCTGATGACAGACGTGATTGGCATTGGCTTCTGGATACACAACAGAGGCTTTTGAACTGTACCCCAGAGAGACTGCCTGTCTCCACATTCCAATGAGATGAAGCATCATTTACTGGAGAGGCTGACTGTAATGACCCTGCAGACAGATTGTCAGTCATATGTTTCCAGATCAGTTGTTTGTGTTTAATTCAATTCAATTCAATTCAATTTATTTTTGTATAGCGTCAACTCATAACAAGTGTTATCTACACCAGCACTAACTATAAGATTTATCAAAAAGGAAAGTTTTAAGTCTATTCTTAAAAATACAGACTGTGTCTGTCTCCCGGACCCCGGCTGGAAGGTGCTTCCAGAGAAGAGGAGCCTGATAACTGAAGGCTTTACCCCCCATAGTACACTTAGAGACTGTAGGTACCACCAGCAGGCCTGCACTCCGGGACCGCAACGCTCTCGAGGGACAGTACGGCACTAGTAGCTCCTTAAGATAAGATGGTGCCTGGCCATTTAGAGCTTTGTAGGTGAGAAGAAGGATCTTGAATTCTATTCTAGACTGTATGGAGAGCCAGTGCAGAGAAGCCAAGACAGGAGTGGTCCCATTTCCTGGTTCTGGTCAATACACGAGCTGCAGCGTTCTGGACCAGTTGAAGAGTCTTTAGAGACTTGCCAGAGCACCCTGACAAAAGAGAGTTACAATAATCCAGTCTGGAGGTAACAAATGCATGAACTAGTTTTTCTGCATCATTTTGCGACAGGATATTCCTGATCTTGGATATATTATGAAGGTGAAAATAGGCTGTTCTTGAAACTTGTCTGATGTGAGAGCTAAAAGACATATCTTGATCAAAAAGAACTCCTAGATTCCTAACAGTGGTGCTAGATGCCAGGCTGATGTCACTAAGGACAGTCAAATCACTAGAAACAATCTCTCTGAGGTTCTTAGGGCCTAGCACAATAACTTCAGTCTTGTCTGAGTTAAGTAGCAAAAACTTTCTGGTCATCCAGGTCCTAACGTCCTTAAGGCACGTTTCTAGCTGACATAACTGACTGGTGCCATCGGGCTTCATTGATACATAGAGCTGAGTATCATCTGCATAACAATGAAACTGTATGGAGTGTTTCCTCATAATATTTCCCAGAGGAAGCATATATAATGTAAAGAGAATTGATCTAAGCACTAAACCTTGTGGGACTCCATGGCAAACTTTAGTGTGCATAGAGGACTCATCATTAACATGTACAAACTGAGATCGGTCTGATAAGTAGGATTCAAACCAACTTAAAGCAGTCCCTGTAATTCCAAGTGAATGTTCTAGTCTGTATAATAGGATCCGATGGTCAATGGTGTCAAAAGCAGCACTAAGATCTAACAAGACGAGCACAGACAGAAGTCCCCTGTCTGAAGCTAGAAGTAGATCGTTTGTAACTTTAACTAGTGCAGTCTCAGTGCTATGGTGGACTCTAAATCCTGACTGAAACTCCTCAAATAAACTGTTGTCATGGAGAAAGTCACACAGCTGATTAGCTACAACCTTCTCCAGGATCTTCAAGATAAAAGGAAGGTGGATATAGGCCTATAGTTAGCTAGAGTTCCTAAATCTAGAGTAGGCTTTTTAAGTAGAGGTTTGATTAACGCTACTTTAAATGCCTGTGGTACATAGCCTGCCAGTAAAGACGAATTGATCATAACTAATATAGAGTTGCTAACTAAGGGAAGGACTTCCTTCTTGGTTGGGATTGGGTCCAAAAGACAGGTTGACGGTTTCGACGCAGAAAAAATGGAATATAGCTCTGAAAGGTCGATTGGAGAAAAACAGTCGAGACTAATATCTGGTCCTGGAACTGTCTCTGCCGTATCAAACGTATCCGCACCAGGTAAGGGCAGGAGGTTACCAATTTTGTTTCTGATGTCTAGAATTTTGTTGTTGAAAAAACTCAGGAAATCATTACTGCTGAGGGCTAGAGGAATACAAGGCTCAATGGAGCCACGACTCTCTGTCAGCCTGGCTACAGAGCTGAAAAGGTATCTAGGATTGCCTTTGTTTTCCTCGATCAGAGAGGAGTAGTAGGCAGCTCGAGCCTTCATATATCTTCTATGACTATCCTGCCAGAAAAAACGAGATTCTACTGTTTTGGTCGAGCGCCATATTCTTTAAAAATTCCGCGACGATTGTTTTAGAGTACGGGTTTCTGAGTTGAATCATGGAGCCACTCTCCGCCGCTTGACAACCCTCCATTCCAGGGGAGCAATCGAATCAAGAGTAACTCTCAGCGAATCCACTGCACTATCAACAAACTGATCTAGCTGAGAGGGACTAAAGCTATCATAAGAGTTTCCAACTGGGTTGAAACACGGTACTGTATCAAAAGCAGCTGAAATAGCTTCCTTAAATCTAGCCACAGCACTATCAGACAAACTTCTAGAGAGCACACCTCTTCCAAGCAAAGATAATTCTGGCAGGACAAAGTCGAATGTAATAAGAAAATGGTCTGATAGAAGAGGATTTTCTAGGAAAACTGGAAGGTTATGGATTTCAATGCCATAAGCTAAAACAAGATCCAACCAAGGTATGGTTGAAACGATGAGTAGGTTCGTTTACCACCTGGGTGAAACCAATAGAGTCTAATAGTGACTAATGAAAGCTGTGCTAAGGCTATCATTATCAACATCCACATGGATATTGAAGTCACCTACAACAATTATTCTATCACTGCTAAGGACTATATCTGATAAAAATTCTGCAAATTCAGATAGAAACTCAGAATATGGGCCAGGAGGGCAGTAAACTACAACAACTAGATTAAACTATAAGTCTGACAAAGGTCATTGATGCGTCACAGGGCTGCCAGGAGTCGCCAGCCTCAACCTCCCACTACCTACACACTCTCGGCTGACTCCACGCCAATCCAAGTCCTTACGTGGTGGTTGATAGAACTGGTGGTTTTGGAGTTTCTCAACGGGTCTTAATGAACAGCATTTTTATTTTATTTATTTTAATGTGTGTCTCATATAAGTTTTGACCACCAACAAGGTTTCAGTTATAACTTTGCTACTTCCTTAACCAGAGTATCTAGAGCACTTTTCAAACATGATCCCTAGCTCCATCAGCCACATGTCCAATGTCTCCTTGGAAAAGACAATTAACCCCAAATCAATCAATCAATCAAACAATCAATTAATCAATCAATCAATCAATCAATCAATCAATCAAGTTGCTCCCCCTTCTTCGTCAGCTGCGTGTGAATGTGTATGAATGGATAAGTTAATACTGATGGACTCGTTACATAGCAGCTTCTACCATCAGTGTGTGAATGTGTATGAATGGATTAGTTAATACTGATGGACTCTTTACACAGCAGCCTCTACCATCAGTGTGTGAATGTGTATGAATGGATGAGTTAATACTGATGGACTCTTTACACAGCAGCCTCTACCATCAGTGTGTGAATGTGTATGAATGGATGAGTTAATACTGATGGACTCGTTACACAGCAGCCTCTACCATCAGTGTGTGAATGTGTATGAATGGATGAGTTAATACTGATGGACTCTTTACTCAGCAGCCTCTGCCATCAGTGTGTGAATGTGTAGGTGTGACCTGCAGTGTAGGAAGCGCTTTGAGAAGTCAGATGACTAGAAAAGCTCTAAACAAGCTCAAGTCAATTCAACCATTTAATTTATGATAAATATATTTTGATTTATCCATTTGTTTATCTGTCGCTGTAAAACCTACCACGGTAAAAGGACTTTACAGGATTTTATGTCCAAGCATAAAAAGATAATCCATCCTTAGATGCTGTGTCATCGTCGTTCTTTTACAGTGTGACTGAGCTTCTGAAGTTAAAGGTCTAACTTTTTCCCTGAATCAAACATGTAAAAATGAGAGGAGGTAGAATTAAGGGGGGTTAGATCATATTAATCAACCACCTGAAGGCATAAAGGTCTGGTGAAATGAGGCATACAGTGAGTGCTAGCTTCTGTTACTGCTGGCCTTATAATTGTAACGTTATGAATCCAAAAGTTTCTATAAACATGTATAATATCAGCTGAGGATCTGTGCTGCCAGCAGGGAACATCGTCAATAAATACGGAACAGACAGTTTACTGCTCATTTCCTACTGATTCCTGTAACGAGCTTTCTGCCTCTCAGTTGCTTTTGACTCCACCTACAGTACGGCAAGTGCATACCCTCTATTGTCACTCGGTCAGCCTTTCTCCTGCTGTCTTGTCAGGGTCAGCCCTAGGTTCCCACAGCCCAATGGTCCCACAGCCCTATGTTCCACATTTCTAAGAATTTTCTCAAAATTAGGCCCTATGTTCCCACAGGGTAGGGTTAGGCATAGGGTAAGGGTTAGGGTAAGTTACCCTAACCCTTACCCTAACCCTAACTGATACAAATTTATGAAAAAGGAAATGTGGGAACATAGGGCCTAATTTTGGAAAAAAATCTTAGAAATGTGGGAACACAGGCACACTCCTGTGTTGTCCATGTGTTAAATGGTTACTGACTGGAAATATCTGGAATCGTTCCTGTGTGCAAATTGTTCAAGACGCACAACTGCAGGAGTTAATCACAGTCTTAAGTATTCTGACAACTTGACAACCACACCATCTCGTACAAGGCATTGTTTATGGACACTAACAAGAACTGATAAGAACAACCAACTAATACATAGATGAAGTATGGTCCGCTTAAACTCAGTAACCCCTCCAGAAGACTGTTAAGGTATCATGTGATCACAATATACCGTATAAAACATGGACATAGTCTCAGTGACATCACCCATTGGTTACTGAAGAGACATTTTGAAGCTGAATGATAGCGGTCACCATTATGAAAAAGCTAAATCCATTTGACTTTTTATCAGTCTAGTAACTGGCAAAGATGTGGAGTTATGGTAGGCCTTAATGCTCCCAGCTTGTTACGGTTCGGTGTGTAAAACAAGGGAGGTGGACCCTAAGTGCAGAATAAACTAATAAAACTATTTATTTAAAGAAAAAGGCAAAAGCTAAAACTATCTATCAAAATGTCCAAACTGAGAAAATCCAAAAATTGACAAGCACTGAGAAACACTAGGAAACACTGACACTCCAACATATGACAAACAACATACAACTTACAACATACAGAACTCAAGAATGATGAAAACACACCAGAACATAAGGAAACATTGAAAATACAAAACTAAATAATACCAAATCATGAGACAGCTACAACAGGCCCACCTGTCAGTCAAATCAGTCACACCCTTATTTATGTATCATCACTCATTATTTGTATAGACCACATTCATAACCAATGTTATCTCAAGACACTTGAGCAGGTAAAAGACTTTGCGGTAACACTTTACTTTACAGGTCCGCAAATTTTGGCGTAATTAGGAGATAATTAGACAAACTTTTTTTAGTTAACATTTCCAAGGTAATTATAATTACAGGAAACCATGGACCTAACTTCATATTACTTTACTCGAAATGTATTCAAGAAATTAGCAGTTATTAATCACCTGCTTCTCTGGAAATTGCAGAATATAATTACTCATATGTTGGGATAATTGTCCATACATTTTGTGGTGAATTGTGATTTAATTTAAGATAAATTATTTGCTGATTGTCACCTACTTACCATTAAATTTGGGGGTAATTTCAAAGAAATTGGAAAAAACACTTACCAATTATGACTTGCTTACAATTAAATTCGGGCATTATTTCAAAGAAGTTACGTGCTCATTTTCACCCAATTGTCATAAAATTTGGAGGTAATTTCAATGAAATAATACAAAAAGTTTGTGTAATTATCACCTAATTACGCCGAAATCTGTGGACCTGTAAAGTAAAGTGTTACCGACTTTGCTCTGTCATGGTTGGGACTTGTGGGTTTAATTGCTAGTGTGGGTTTATTTATTTAGTGTGGTGTGTTTATTCTGGGTTTTTTCTGTTTTGCTTTGGGTTTAATGTCGGTCGTTTTCTTCTTCTTTTGCTGCAGAGGTTGGGAGATGTGGCGGCACAGCTGCAACTCATCAGGTGCAGTCAACAGCTGCTGATATACTACCTCTTAAGAGTGCTCTGGTTTGTGCCATCTACTTCAGCGGTATCTCAGCTCTCTAAAGAATGCAAGTATCACCAGTTTTTCCCAAGTGCTTTGCCAATGATCGCCAATGCAGCAGGCCTCAGCGCCTCCACCTCCGCCCAGCCTCACTCCACCAGCACAAGTCTGTCACCAGGATTCCTGCACATTATTTCAAAGACTGTAATAAACCAATGGGCTTACACAGGTGTGTTAAATGCATATAGTCACATAACCAATCTTTACGAAATACTTTATACCGGGTCATAACCAGTACTCTTTGTTATATTGTTTACAAAGACTCAACATTAATCATCCTGAGCACTGAACAATATTTAGCAAAGTTACAGAGGAGAGGAAAAAACTTCCTTTAAGAGGCAGAAACCTCGAGAGGAACCAGACTCATGATGAACAGACATCTGTCGAAACTGTGTCAGGGTTGAAAAGTGGGATGGAGACAAACAGAGCAACAACAACAACAACAACAACAACAACAACAACAACAACTTCTGATTATGTTAATTGCAGAGGTTGAAGTTGAACAGCTCTAAGGAGAAGATGGAGAAGTTAATATCTATTATCATTATAGATATTAACTTCTCCATCTCTGACGCCTATCAGTACATGCTGGCAAAGTTTTGGATAACTCTTCATCTTAATACTGGGCATCTTTTAAATCACTTCTTAAAACTCACTTTTTTATAAACTTGCTTTTCTGTGATTTCTCCTTTAAAGATCTATCCCTTCCTTTTATTAATTTTATTGCTTTTAACCTTTTTATCTTTCTCTTCTTTAAATGTTTTAGCCTTTAAATATATTCCTTCCTGTATTCATTTTACTTCTCTTAGTCTTTTTAAATTCCTACTCCTTTTATCATTTAACTCTTCAGCTCTCTGTTGCTTTTTTCATTTAACCAATGTCCTCTTTATCCCTTCTTTATATCTTCATTCTGTGTTTACAGCCTGTGATGTGATGTCGTCCCACTCTCCCTCAGTTTTAATCTTGTTCTCTCCTGGTTGATTTTAAACTAATTTTCCTTCACTGTACTGAACTGCCTCTCCATACCTGCCTGTTGACTCCATATTATTCCTGTTATTTGCATTTTTATAATTTTGCCCTCTCTGTTTGGCCCCTCTGTTGATCTCTGTTCTGTTGTTGTGTTGCTGTATTTGCTTTGTCTGTCACAGCACTTTGGAAACATTTGTTTTTAAAGGTGCTATATAAATAAAGCTATTATTATTATTATTGTTATTATTATTATTATTAATATAATCAAAACAGCTTCAAATAATCCAAATAAACACTGTGGCTGTCCGTATGCTGCAGCAAATCAACAGTTTTACATCAAAACTGACGTTAACTTTATTTAATGATATTTACACACACTTTTATTTTGACAGTCAAAATATTCATACCTTTGGTGTTACACTCTGACAGGCAATAAATAGATCCTGGTTTCTGTCAACAAGTGGTCCTCACTCAGGGAAAGAATTCAGTACAAGAGATGACAGGAAAAAAAAAAGTGTGGAAGAATTCGAGATAGAGAGGCTGAGCGGTGGTGATTCATAGAAAAGTTATGCTGGCACTGCTCCCGAATAATCACATTATTGGGTTGTGAGCAGAGAGGGCAGCCAAACATCATGAGAGCTATAGTGAGCCCTGTCACAAGTGATGGCGATAAGCACAGTCTGTGTGTGTGTGTGTGTGTGTGTGTGTGTGTGTGTGTGTGTGTGTGTGTGTGTGTGTGTGTGTGTGTGTGTGTGTGCAGGTCATGATGATGCCCTTGGCCTTGTAAGGCTGGGTTATCAGGGGTTATATATTTGATCCCTGCCCTCCCTGCAGGTCCAGCAGCTGTTTTCTCTTCACCTGGCCTCCGTAAGTCTGCACTGATTTTTGTACTACACTGTTATTCCTGTTGTTTTTATTTCTCTTTTAAAGGTATCTGAATGTAAAATTTTAACTTAACTTTAAGTTTTCTTCTTCCTGCTCCTGTTTGCTCATGAACAGTGTTTCAGTATTATGAGAAAATATTTTTTTGTTGTGTATTATTGTGTTGAAACCATACACTGAAATTAGCAAATAAATCAAATATGAAAATGAAAATGAAACAAATTAAATGAAAATGTATCTTTACTATACAAAAGAGTTTAGAGTTTTCCTTTTTTAAAGTTTAATGAGTTTTCTCTGCCCCCTTCAGGTTCATCAATGACTATACTCTGAAGCCTGATCTCACCTGTCCTCAGACCTGAACCCACAGGTACACTCTCCTGTCATCATGCTTTCTAAGAAATCTAATGTAACAAAATTAAAGCGGTTTATGATGATTGATTTTTGAAACGTTTACTAGACCCATGTTTAACAAGTTTTAAAGAGCAGACACTGTATCAAGCTGGACTGCAGAGTGGGAGTGAAGTGTTTATCAATCATGAATACAATTTGTGTAAATCAGTGCAGCCATGGGGGACGCAGAGATGTCAGTGTATGGGAAGGCAGCCTCGTACCTGAGGAAGTCGGACAAGGAGCGCATGGAGGCATCCACGCGCATATTCGACATAAAGAAGGAGTGCTTCATCCCGGATCCAGTGGAAGAGTTTGTGAAGGCATCCATCACCAGTCGAGATGGAGACAAGGTCACTGTGGAGACACAGAATGGGAAGGTCAGTGGTGACATTCAGTCACTATGTTTATCATCATTAACATCTCATGTGATGTCCTCACTAACAACTCTAAGCTTAACATGTTCAAAAGGAGTGAAAATAAGGTTAAGTTGCTAAATTGTTGAATTTTTAGGTTAAAAGAAAATGTGTTTTCTGTTAGGATCCTTTGAAAACGAGATGTTATATCTTAAGGGGGTTTATCCTCATAAAAAAAATGTTTTTGTCATGGAGCAACGGTTGTGATCATTTTAGAATAACCAGAACTAAAAAGCAGGCTGTAGACCGATTTGGTTTTAAAGCTATATTTGACACTAAAAGGCCTAGTTGATATTATTAACAATTCAGAAATCAAACCCTGGCTTACTTTTCATGTGAAGATATAAGTGAGTGTCAGTTTCAGCTTCAGTTTCTCTTTATTTTGTACATTTGCAACCAATTTGTCCCAGCAAAATAATCAGAATCAGAATCAGAATCAGAATCAGAATCAGAATCAGAATCAGAATCGGGGTTTATTGCCAAGTACATTTACACATACAAGGAATTTGACTTGGTGTATTGGTGCTAAACAATTAACAAGGAAATAAAGCAGAACTAGCAACAACTTAAATAATACAGTATAAGAAGATATTACAATATATAAAATAGAGAAAATGTAAAATATAAAATATAAAATATAAAATATAAAATATTAAAAATAAAAATAAAAAACACAAAATGTACAAAAGGTGCAATGTAGGAGCTGTGCAGTGGACTATGAGAAAAACAATCTTAAGTAATATCCTGAAGTCAGTTTGATTAACTGTGTTACTTCAGTTACCATGAAGCAGTAATCACATGAGTCTGTGATGGAGGGAGTCTGTGTGGGAGTGAATCTAGTCTGTATGGGAGTGAATCTGTGTGGCAGTAAATCTAGTCTGTGTGGGAGTGAATCTGTGTGGGAGTGAATCTAGTCTGTGTGAGAGTGAATCTAGTCTGTGTGAGAGTGAATCTAGTCTGTGTGAGAGTGAATCTAGTCTGTGTGGGAGTCCTGTCTGTAAGTGTTAATCTGAGTGTTAATCTGTATGAAAGTTAGAGCCTCTCTCCTTGAGCGAGTGTAAATAAAAGTGCAAATAAGAGAGTGGCTCCTACTTCATTTAAAGTGTCTCCTGTCAGTACACCGCCGTGAAAGCAATGCTGCCATCTTTCAATAATCTGGCATGCTTTCAATTGTTGTAGTAATGGCGAAAATAATAGAGTATCACATGCAGGTAACCATAGCAACAGTAGGTGTCTGAATGTTCTGACTTCATTCAAACATTTCTAAGGGAAATTGATGTGTCCATGACAAACATTTAAAAAATACAAAACTGCATTCCTTTTCCCCTCAGACTGTGACCGTAAAGGACACGCAGATTCTGCAACAGAATCCCCCAAAGTTTGACAAGATTGAGGACATGGCCATGTTGACCTTCCTCCACGAGCCTGCTGTGCTGTTTAACCTCAAAGAGCGTTACGCAGCCTGGATGATCTACGTGAGTGAAACTAAGATTTGTTACAAACTGTGACTTGCACAATTTAAAGTATGGATCAAATAGTTTGTCTAAAAATAAGTTAAAGCAGTCAACTGGAGCTGCACTGATCTCACACTTGACGAGCGTTGTTATCCACCATCACCAAACAAAAACCTCCTTCCAATTAGCGATCCATTTAAGCTGCAAGATGTCTTCCTACTCTTTCATTGCCAGCTCTTGCACTAGTTACTGCACTCTGGCTCAGCCCCACCACCATCCACCTGTAGGCTCAGACTGAAGGGTTTATCATCTCATCACTCCTCACATTTCTGCATGTAAATTAAAACTGCGTCAGGTGATGAGGTCGGAGCCTAGACACCAAACCCTGACTATGTTCTACTGTTGCAGTAAATATTTTAAACAAATACAAATGTGAATTTACTGACTGAAGCATTTTGCTGGAAACTGTCTACATGTGATACAGTAAGCTGTACAGTATGTTCCAGTTTCTCTTCAAGATGTGATGAAACATAAAATGTATGAACTGAAAGTCAAATGGTTCATATTAAAGGGGACATATTATGAAAAATGTACTTGTACAGTGTTTTTGAACCTTTATTTGGGTAACCTGAGTGTCTACTGCCCCACAAAATGTGAAATAAACCCATCCAGTCCTTTGTTTGTGGTCTGCATAAGTCTTACAACACAGAGAAAAATGCCTTGTGATGTCACAGTGGGATTCTGGTTAAAAAAAAAAACAACCTCCCCCCCTGATATCCACCTCCACCTCCAGCCTAGAACATAACTTTTGCGCAGATCCACAATTTTTATTGTGGCTACAGAGGAGTGATGTCTACCGGGAAAACTCAGGGGGGGCTCATTTCATTTAAAGAGACACACACACCAAAACGGAGCGTTCTGAGAGAGCTGGTTTATACAGGGTCACAAACCTCCTCTGGTGCTTGATTCATGTTATATTTTGACCAAAGCACAGCACAGATGTTTCATTTAGACCACAGGGGACTGTTTGAAAAGACGGAAAAGGGGTATAATATGTCCTCTTTAAAACATTTATTCTATGAATCTTACAGACCTACTCGGGGCTCTTCTGTGTGACTGTCAACCCCTACAAGTGGCTGCCGGTGTACAACCAGGAAGTGGTTGGTGCCTACAGAGGAAAGAAGAGGAGTGAAGCTCCTCCTCATATCTTCTCCATCTCTGACAATGCCTATCAGTACATGCTGGCAGGTATGAACAAATATGAAATTCAACATTTAAGATGAACGTTGAATCTTCAAAAAAACCAAAGCTCTCTTTCCATTTTTTTTTAAGACCGTGAGAACCAGTCGATTCTGATCACGTACGTAAAATCATCCACATCAACCACGACACTGTATGCTCTGAAAAACCAACGTTTTCTACCGTTTGCCAAAGTAAGTTCTGATCATTGACTTTGTAATTACAGCGGAGAATCTGGTGCGGGAAAGACTGTCAACACAAAGAGAGTCATCCAGTACTTTGCCAGTATTGCAGCTGGAGCAGTAAAGAAAGACTCCATCACTAAAGACAAGGTGAATAATCTGTCAGATTATTGAGCTGTTAAAGGGGTTCAAAGGACTCTTAAACTGCTCAAAACTACAGACAATACATCTTCAAACAATACAAAGATTGTTCTCTCTCTTTAACCGCCTTTTACAGAAACAGTATTTCATTTGTCCGGTTGAAGGCCTTGTCTAAAGTTGGATATGCACTTTCATACTACTCCCGACATAATTTGAAGTTCAAGAAGTGTTTAAAACCTTACAAAATGTCATAGATGAAGTCATTTTGTCTGACTTATCTTTGTGGGCCTTCATGTTTGACAGGGAACCCTGGAGGATCAAATCATCCAGGCTAATCCTGCTCTGGAGGCCTTTGGGAACGCCAAGACCATCAGGAACGACAACTCCTCTAGATTTGTGAGTGTCTGTAGCTGCATTGAGGCAGCCTGATCATCAATAATGGTGGAGTCATTACTCTTTCTCATAAGTGAACCTTTTGCTTTATTCTTAGGGTAAATTCATCAGAATTCATTTTGACAACCGAGGAAAACTGGCCTCTGCTGATATTGAAACTTGTAAGTAAATGCTTATGAAACAGATTTGAAGGCATCCTATATCAACTCGTCAGAAAAAATAATAAACCTGTTGTCTCCCAGACCTTCTGGAAAAGTCTCGTGTGACCTTTCAGCTCAAAGCTGAGAGGGACTACCACATCTTCTACCAGATTTTGTCTCAGAAAAAGCCTGAGCTTCTGGGTGAGCATCTGACATGTGTTATTGTCAAGAGACATAAATAATGAAACTATAAGTACATATTAATAGAGCAAGATATTTGGACTAATATTGGTCCATTTCCTCCATAGAGATGCTGCTGATCACCAACAACCCCTATGACTACGCCTTCATCTCCCAAGGAGAGACAACCGTAGCCTCCATCAATGACGCTGACGAGCTGATGGCCACTGACGTTAGCTAACTCTTCAAATCCCAGTCAACAATAAATGAATGAATCTATCTTTGTGATGCCAGTAGTACATTTCTGACAATTGATATCAATTTCAGGATGCCTTTGACGTGCTGGGCTTCACTCAAGAGGAGAAGAACGGCATTTACAAGCTGACTGGAGCCATCATGCACCACGGCAACATGAAGTTCAAGAACAAGCAACGAGAGGAGCAGGCCGAGGCTGATGGCACTGAAGGTGACTGGTGGTCTTTGAAACAACCAAATGCCAATCCTGCTAAAAGAATACAAAACAAGAGTAATGAGGAGCTTGAAAATTCCACATTTTCTCAACAGTTGCGGACAAAGTTGCATACCTGATGGGCCTGAACTCTGCTGACCTCATCAAAGGTCTCTGTCACCCAAGGGTCAAAGTAGGAAACGAGTGGGTCACCAAGGGACAAAATGTCGCTCAGGTGAGACACAGAGAAAAGTTCAGCTTGATCTTTGTTATACACAAAGATTCTGTCACCTACTACAGGAGCACACTGTGTTTTAATGTGGTTACTTCTGCAGAGGCTTAAAGGTTTTATGACAAAACACATTAGTATTCAATACATCAACTGTTCCACAGGTGACCTACGCTGTTGGGGCTTTATCTAAAGCTGTCTATGAGAAGATGTTTCTCTGGATGGTCATAAGAATCAACCAGTCACTGGAGACCAAACAACCCCGCCAGTACTTCATTGGTGTACTGGACATCGCTGGATTTGAGATCTTTGATGTAAGCAATTGATAAAACCGACTTTTCTAGTAACATTTCACTGATTAACAGTCTTAAAATTGTCTTTCTTCAGTTCAACACCTTCGAGCAGCTGTGCATCAACTTCACCAATGAAAAACTGCAACAGTTTTTCAACCACCACATGTTTGTGCTGGAGCAGGAAGAGTACAAGAAAGAGGGCATTGAATGGACTTTCATTGATTTTGGTATGGACCTGCAGGCCTGTATCGACCTGATTGAAAAGGTGAGTTAAGAACAATTCTCTATCAGGATTTCAAGTCCATTATAGCGGTCCATTGTCCATTTTTAAACAGTGCAATGAGAACATTAAACTGTACTGGTTTTTTTTATAGCCCATGGGTATCATGTCCATCCTTGAAGAGGAGTGCATGTTCCCCAAAGCCTCAGACACCAGCTTTAAAGCTAAGCTCTACGACAACCATCTGGGAAAATCTGCAAACTTCCAGAAGCCCAGAATTGTCAAAGGGAGACCAGAGGCCCATTTTGCCCTGATGCATTACGCTGGAACTGTTGATTATAACATCAACAACTGGCTGGTGAAGAACAAAGATCCTCTCAATGAGACTGTTGTTGGACTCTATCAGAAGTCAAATCTAAAGCTGTTATCTGTACTCTTTGCACATTACGCTGGAGCTGAAACAGGTACTCTTCTGTAAATATATTTTTTGGAGTTGACCATCTAATTTTTGTTTAACTTTAAGGTTACCCATTTATTTTTTTGAACAGCTATGGGCGAGGGTACTGAGGGCAAGAAAGAGAAGAAGAAGAAGGGATCCTCATTTCAGACTGTGTCTGCTCTTCATAGGGTAACGTACATCATTCTGTATTGATTTGATCTCAGAATCTAGAATATCACTTTAAAATGAATGCTTTAACAGCAAATGTTTATACATGTATGCTTGTGCATATAAAAGGAGAACCTAAACAAGCTGATGACCAACCTGCGGTCCACTCACCCTCACTTTGTGCGCTGCATCATCCCCAATGAGACCAAGACTCCTGGGGCGATGGAGAACCCTCTGGTGATGCACCAGCTGCGCTGTAACGGTGTGCTGGAGGGCATCAGGATCTGCAGGAAGGGCTTCCCCAACAGGATCCTCTATGGAGATTTCAAACAAAGGTAGAATGGTTAGCAACATTATTTATAGACCCCTATTTGCAGCCGATTTCTATGCTGGTGTTAATGGGGATCCTAATTAAAAAAATTCTTATATATATTTTTAATTTGCAGATATCGCATCCTGAATCCTGCTGCCATCCCTGAGGGTCAGTTCATTGACAGCAAGAAGGGAGCAGAGAAACTTCTTGGGTCTCTGGACATTGACCACAACCAATACAAGTTTGGACACACAAAGGTATCATCTGATTTTTTTGGTATTTGGAAAAGTTATTTAAAATTGTGATGACAAGATTGCCCAAAAAGCTAAATATCCATTTGTCTCTTTAGGTGTTCTTCAAGGCTGGACTGCTGGGTCTCCTTGAAGAGATGAGAGATGAGCGTCTCTCCAAAATCATCACTGCTATTCAAGCAAGAGCCCGTGGCCTTTTGTCACGTATTGAGTATCAGAAAATAGTGGAACGCAGGTATCTTCAGTTACTAGCTGATGGTGGTCATTTAAGATGCCAACAGTTTGTCATTTGTACATTTAAATTAACCCTCCTGTTTTGTTTAAAAACATTTTAGAGATGCGCTATTGGTGATCCAATGGAATGTGCGTTCATTCATGGGGGTCAAGAATTGGCCCTGGATGAAGCTGTTCTTCAAGATCAAACCTCTGTTGAGATCTGCTGAAGCCGAGAAAGAGATGGCCAACATGAAGGAAGAATTCCTGAAACTGAAAGAGGCTTATGCAAAATCTGAAGCCCGCAGGAAGGAACTAGAGGAGAAAATGGTCTCTCTTCTCCAAGAGAAGAATGACCTGCAGCTCCAAGTTCAAGCGGTAAGAGTGGCACTCTAATGCCATATATTTCACATGTCATTTAGGTATGTGCTAATGAGATTAAAATGTTTTGTCCAGGAGCAAGATAACCTCTGTGATGCAGAAGAAAGATGTGAGGGGCTGATCAAAAATAAAATTCAACTTGAGGCAAAAGCCAAAGAGCTGACAGAGAGGCTGGAGGATGAGGAGGAGATGAATGCTGAACTTACAGCTAAAAAGAGGAAGCTGGAGGATGAGTGTTCAGAGTTAAAGAAGGACATTGATGACTTGGAGTTAACTCTGGCCAAAGTGGAGAAAGAGAAGCACGCCACTGAGAACAAGGTATGACATCAAACTTTCCCTCAACTCAGGTCAGCAACTTCATGAGGCATTCTGCACTTCTTTTCACTTGTCACAGGTGAAGAACCTGGTCGAGGAGATGGCAGCTCTGGATGAAATCATTGCTAAGCTGACCAAAGAAAAGAAAGCATTACAGGAAGCTCATCAGCAAACGCTGGATGACCTGCAGAGTGAAGAAGACAAAGTCAACACTCTGACCAAGGCCAAGGCTAAGCTGGAGCAGCAAGTAGATGATGTAAGAGGAAGTGAAAAATGTGCAACTCATATCATATAAGATTAAAAAATCAAATAATTCAAAACTTGTTTTAACTTTTGTTATTATAAGCTTGAGGGATCTCTTGAGCAAGAGAAGAAAGTGCGTATGGACCTCGAGAGAGCCAAGAGGAAGTTGGAGGGAGACTTAAAGTTGAGCCAAGAGACTGTAATGGATCTGGAAAATGACAAGCAACAGCTGGAGGAGAGGCTGAAGAAGTACATAGACATATTGACATTATTTACTAAGTATGGTCCTCATAATGTGTTCACAGCTAACACTGATTTAACACATTGATGCAGGAAAGACTTTGAGGTCAGCCAGCTGAACGGTAGAATCGAGGATGAGCAGGCGATAACCCTTCAGCTTCAAAAGAAACTGAAGGAGCTCCAGGTAATGGATGATTAATGGTACAGTTATGGTTCAAAGTTGGTAAAACCCAGAAGGTAGTAGGACTAAATCTTCTTTTGTACAGGCCCGCATTGAGGAGCTGGAGGAAGAGCTGGAGGCAGAGCGAGCTGCCCGAGCTAAGGTGGAGAAGCAAAGAGCAGACTTGGCCAGAGAGCTGGAGGAGATCAGTGAGAGGCTGGAGGAGGCTGGTGGAGCAACATCTGCCCAGATTGAGATGAACAAGAAGAGGGAGGCAGAGTTCCTAAAGCTCCGCAGAGACCTTGAAGAGGCCACTCTGCAGCACGAAGCCACTGCTGCCACTCTCAGGAAGAAACAGGCCGACAGTGTCGCTGACCTTGGAGAGCAGATTGACAACCTACAGAGAGTCAAACAGAAACTGGAGAAGGAGAAGAGTGAGCTCAGGCTGGAGCTGGATGATGTGGTCTCCAATATGGAACATATTGTCAAGTCTAAGGTAAGTGTGCATAAAGAGGTGATGTTAGCCTGGTAGCTTAAAAGGTGCCAGTTCACTTCTTGAGCACTGCAGAGATGCCCTTGAGCAAGTTGACATCCATTAGTTCATGTCCATAGGATCCTGTTTGTACGTGTATGTGTAGCATGTTCATCAACCCTCCTGCGCGGGATTAATAAAGTACATCTTCTTCTTCTTGTTTTTAATTTCCCAATAGTAGTAGAATAGTGATTATGAATTGTGGTAAACTATGGTTTATTACTTTTGAAGACTATCATGGAGAAGAGCTGCCGAACTTTGGAGGATCAGATGAATGACTACAGGAGCAGGTGTGATGAATATCAGAGATCCCTTAATGACTTCACCACCCAAAAAGCCAAGCTTCAAGCTGAGAATGGTCAGTGTTTTACTCTTTTTCCTTAAAATAATAAGGAGTTTTCTATATAACAAAGCCATTGTAACCTTTGTATTTCTAGATGAGTATTCAAGACAGCTGGAGGAGAAGGAGTCACTGATC
This sequence comes from Labrus bergylta, assembly GCF_963930695.1. Taxonomy (NCBI): domain Eukaryota; kingdom Metazoa; phylum Chordata; class Actinopteri; order Labriformes; family Labridae; genus Labrus; species Labrus bergylta. Next base: position 31,971,328 of record NC_089198.1, on the reverse strand, counting down.
TCTCAGCTGACCAGGGGGAAGAATTCCTACAACCAACAACTTGAGGATCTGAAAAGACAACTCGAGGAAGAAGTCAAGGTGTGGAATGGCAAAATGTAAAATATTTTATGTCAGTTGTATATCCATGCGAAACAGACATATCATCAATATGAATCCAGGCCAAGAATGCCTTGGCCCATGCAGTGCAGTCTGCTCGTCATGACTGTGACCTGCTCAGAGAGCAGTATGAAGAAGAGCAGGAGGCCAAGGCTGAACTCCAGCGCGGCATGTCCAAGGCCAACTCTGAGGTGGCTCAGTGGAGAACTAAGTACGAAACTGACGCCATCCAGAGAACCGAGGAACTGGAGGAGGCAAAGTAAGTCCAGGACATACAAGAACATCAATCTAAAACATGTGACTTTGAATGGATTTGTTTGATGAACAAAATAGAGATAGTTAACCTGTCGGGCATTTCCAAGAGAATTAAAAACAGCAAACCAACAGGTGATGCAGCGATGGAAGCGGGCAAGAGAACTGGTTAAGATAGAAGTGATTGTACCTGACCTAAAAAGCTTCTGCATGTTTCTAATAAGCTCCACGAGCAGAAACGTGCTCAAACTAGGATCAATATTGGAGATGCTTTTGAAAAATGGAGAGAGGTTAGAACGCAGAAAGGTTTACAGACCAATGCAGAGCTGGCTAAACACTGAAGCTTCAGTGTCTGCAACATGGCAACCTATGGCGTAACGACTACACAGAAGGGAGTGGGGGGAGACAGCTCTTTTTAATGTTTTGAATTTGGACTGCAGTACCCGTTTTAAACGCTAGGTGTCATGGTTACATATGGCTCATTTAAACCTTTGGGGTTGTGTTTCTTTGTGAATTTAAAGGGGCCATGCAACATGAAAAGAGAATAAACTGTGGAGGCAACCGGTGCACATGTGGGAAATGGCGTTAAGTACAAAAAAGTTTTACATTTTTTTTTTTTATGTAACTGAACTAACTCTCCTGCATCATCCATGTTCTGTGGGTGTAACCACCCTCCTTCAGGGGCTGAAACGTGTCTTCAAAGTGCATCGGCATGGGGGAAGTGAGAAGTGTTTGGAGTCAGTGAAAAAGGGACAAAAGATAAACACAATAACTTCACTGGGGATTTTCTTTCTTTCAGGATTCCCTTTCTGCCTCTACCTCGATGCTTTTTTACCCTTTTTTTTTATGTGATGCAGCCACCTTTATTGGTACAGATAAATATGGTTGCCAATCAAAGTGAAGTGACTGACAAACAGCCCTGCAATGATCAGCCACTGCACTAAATATTTTCCATAGATGACAGTATACCACAACACATTCATAGATCAGGTTCAATTGGATTTCTTTTGGCAACTGCTAAATGACGTGGATGTAGATCTCTCTGCAGTAAGTCATAGTGGAAAGTCCAGGAAGTCATCTCATCTCATCACAAACTTTAAAATGATCCTGTTACTTAAAACAAAGTATACTTTGGCTCCAGTGGATGAGACGTGTTATTCCCTTTCAGGAAGAAGCTGGCTCAGCGTCTGCAGGACGCCGAGGAGGCTGTGGAAGCAATGAATGCTAAATGTTCCTCTCTGGAGAAGACCAAACACAGACTGCAGAATGAGATTGAAGATCTCATGGTGGATGTGGAGAGGTCGAATGCTGCTGCGGCTGCTCTGGACAAGAAGCAAAGAAACTTTGACAAAGTATATCAATATTCTTAGAAAAAAAATGTTGTTTTTCTTCTCCCATAAATTAGCAATGTTTTGACTGAATTCATAAATATTAATACTAGGGCTGTCATTATTAACAATTTAATCATCATTAATTAAGATCTGAAATTAATGCATTTAAAAAAGAAATGTGATTATTATTATGACATCACACATTGACCTTTGTTACCGTTACTTTGAGCTGTTTGATGTCAGTTTGTGATCCTTAACCACTTCCTGTTTCTGTGGTAAAGGTAATGTCGTAACCCTACAATCGACCACAGGGTCCTAACTTTATTTCAAAATAAAAGCAGCGTAAAATTCAAACTTCAAGTAATTACTCTGTGCTTAAGACACAACAACAATTTAAAATAAAAGCCTAAAATTCTTTTTTTCTTTTTTTTTTAAATGCAAAATAATGGAATTTTAAACATACAATTAAAATTTGATTAATCAGCAATAACTACTGATAGCTTTAGCTTTTAATCGTTTGACAGCCTCTATTAATACCGTGCACCTTAAGCATCCTGGGGCTAATCAATAAGGCACAAAGCAATCCTTTTACATCCTGGGCTTTGTGAGAGCTGAAACAGTTTAAACAAAGTCTCTACAGATTCTCACTTTTCTACACTGTGCTTAATAATGTAATGATTTTAACTTTTGATTGTATCTCAATGTGTAGGTCCTCTCTGAGTGGAAGCAGAAGTATGAGGAGTCTCAGTGTGAGCTGGAGAGCTCTCAGAAGGAGGCCAGGTCTCTGAGCACTGAACTCTTCAAACTGAAGAACTCCTACGAGGAGGCTCTGGATCATCTGGAGACCATGAAGAGGGAGAATAAGAATCTACAAGGCAATACTTACACATAATGTGCACTTAACACACATTGTCCATACTCAAGCAGTTGATTACATATAATCTTCTTTCATACACAGAGGAGATCTCTGACCTCACTGAGCAACTCGGTGAGGGAGGAAAAACCATTCATGAGTTGGAGAAGGTCCGTAAGCAGCTTGAGCAAGAGAAGGGTGAGATTCAGTCAGCCCTGGAAGAAGCAGAGGTAAACTCATCAGTTTCTCAAAAAATATACCGCAAAGTGACGATTAAAAAAAAGTCTGACAAAAAGAATACATTTGATTCTTATCCAAGGCTTCCCTGGAGCATGAAGAGGGCAAGATCCTGAGAGCTCAGCTTGAGTTCGCCCAGATTAAGGCGGAAATGGAACGCAAACTAGCCGAGAAAGATGAGGAGATGGAGCAGACAAAGAGGAATCTGCAGAGGACCATTGACACCCTGCAGAGCTCCCTTGAGGCCGAAACTCGCAGCAGGAATGAGGCCCTCCGTTTGAAGAAGAAGATGGAGGGAGACCTCAATGAGATGGAGATCCAGCTTAGCCAGGCCAACAGGCAGGCGGCCGAGGCCCAGAAACAACTGAAGGCTGTTCATGCACATCTGAAGGTAATAAAGGACACTTGTATTTCATTCTGTTGGTATCATTACTCTATAGGTATCTCTTTAACTGGAGACAATGAACATTTTCCAGGATGCTCAGCTCCAGCTGGATGAGTCTCAACGAGCCAATGATGATCTTAAAGAGAACATTGCTATCGTTGAGCGGCGCAACAACCTGCTGCAGGCCGAAGTGGAAGAACTGAGGGCTGCTCTGGAGCAAACTGAGAGAGGTCGCAAACTTGCTGAACAAGAGCTGCTGGATGTTAGTGAGAGAGTGCAGCTACTGCACTCACAGGTGAGATACAGTCACTGCACCCAGCACTACTCTTTCTTATTGACAATTTATTGAGGAGTTCTATAATCAAATTTGTATGCAACCAGAACACCAGTCTTCTAAACCAAAAGAAGAAGCTGGAGGCGGACACTTCCCAGCTTCAAACTGAAGTGGAGGATGCAGTGCAGGAGTGCAGGAATGCTGAGGAAAAGGCCAAGAAGGCCATTACTGATGCTGCCATGATGGCGGAGGAGCTGAAGAAAGAACAGGATACCAGCGCCCACCTGGAGCGTATGAAGAAGAACATGGAGCAGACCATCAAAGACCTGCAGCACCGTCTGGATGAAGCTGAGCAGATCGCCTTGAAGGGAGGGAAGAAGCAGCTGCAGAAGCTGGAGGCCAGGGTGAGTATGACTCACTTTGCTATGTTTTTGTTTTGTGAGTGTCAAAAGTGATGTTGAATAACTAATTAGGACATTTTTAAAAAATGTGTCCCTGACCAGGTGAAGGAGCTGGAAAGTGAGGTGGAGATGGAGCAGAAGAAAAGCAGTGAAGCTGTAAAGGGAGTCCGCAAATATGAGCGCCGTATCAAGGAACTTACCTACCAGGTTTGTTGAAGAAATGTTAAATCTACATATGTGCTCATATAGAAACTTATATATTAATACTTTTGGATTATCTACACAGACTGAGGAGGACCGCAAGAATATTGCCAGGCTTCAAGATCTGGTAGATAAGCTGCAGCTGAAAGTGAAAGCCTACAAGAGATCCTCCGAGGAAGCTGTAAGAAAAGAAATGTGTCAAGTAAGGTCTTCATGTGGTTCCTTCCCCAATCAATGTGTAATTTATTTTTAATTACACCTAAACAGGAGGAACAAGCCAATGTTCATCTCGGCAAGTTCCGCAAGCTGCAGCACGAGCTGGACGAAGCCGAAGAGAGAGCTGACATCGCAGAGACTCAGGTCAACAAGCTTCGTGCCAAGAGCCGTGATGCTGGCCCAAAGGTTTGAAGCATGCACAGCTGCCCTGACCCTGACACATGCTGCCCTCTGTTGGCTGCATTTAACGCGTATGCTGCTCTGCTTTTTAAAAGTGTTAGTTCAGATCTGTGTAATGTCGATAGCAGTGCTTTTGTGTTTAATAGTCGGTAAAGAAATACATTGCTTTGAGGTACTAAAGCAATACTAATCTGAAGACTAAATGGCTCTTTCTCTTTTTCTTTTCCTTCCAAATATCCTGGCTGCCACAGAAAGGGTTTGAGGAGGAGTGAACCTGTGGAACCTTTGGAGAAACACTTTGGTGTGCTGTGTGCCGTAGATCCCCTAGACTATCACTATTCACATCCTGTAGTCCTTAATAAAACCTCATTCAGCATTGTGTTGTTCTTTTATTAATCTGTGGGAATATGGAATATTATACCTACTGACAACATTTCAGATGTTGTGCTGAAAATCAAAACTGCTTTGATTGTCCGTTGGCATGAGGACCCAGCAGTGATGATATTCAGCAACCTCGAGTTTGATATCACTTTTACACAACAGTTCTGTGACAAACAAGTTCAAGAAATCAGTAAAAAAACAGATTGTAATACTTTTCTTCACCAATTCTTACCTGAGCTAACCAAGCATTCTCCTGAAGTCATGCTGCTTTGTTTGTTTACATGGTTACCACAAACTAGCTACTTAGTTTTAAGTTTGTATCATTTAATTTATAATGCAGCAAGTTACAAAAAGTCTGTTTTGTGATTCAGGGCTAGATCAATCAGGAACAACTCTTATCTGCTGTAATGTTGACGTAGACCAATCAGGATACTCTGTTTGAACTAACTGTTATAGGTATAGCACCAATTCATAACAAATTGTTATCGCATAATAATAGCATAATTAGGTGCTGGTCTAAGCCCGAGCCAGCCCAAACTATGAGATTTATCAAAAAGGAAAGAACAGAGTGTCTGCCTCCCAATCCCTGTTTGATTCCAAAGTTGACTTGTGCTACAAAGAAGAAACAGTGAATGTATTCCAAAAGATTAATATTAAAATATATTTGAATGATGTAGTACATATCTTAAAATCAGGTACACAAGACACACCTTTAATAACCTTTTATTTCATCTGAAAAGTGAGTTGCGTCCAATTTACCAGTGCGACCAATATACCAGTATCAAATTTGGAGACATGACCGTAAATACTCCGCCACCATCACCCACTGCACTTTGCTCCCATTCAGTGTGTATTGCGGCCACTTGCTGCTGTCCATAGCAACACGGACCAGGCCGGTGGGAACCCGTTTGAAAAGAAAACAGTGGTATTATTGGAAGTAAATAAACCTTGTGGACTCCTCAATTAAATTCAAAAAGTCAACAGCGGAGGTGGGTAGCACAACTGTAGATGAATTGGTCATGGGCTGTAGATCCCAACCATCAAAATTAGTGTAGAGCTCAAACTAACGTACTGGTAGCTAGCAGGATCACCCCATGGTGAAAACAGATGGCACTGGAAAGAGCATCACACTTTAACAGAAACCCTAAATGTAACTTTCCAGAAGGCTATGGAAATCGTAATGCAGACCCCCAAAAACAGACTGCAACCTTCATATTGGTGTGACCTATATTTAAAATGTGATGGTACATCTGCACACCAACATGCATGTTTTGTTTTCTATTAGAATCAGTGAAGCACAATTGATTATTGATTGATTTTATGATGGAAGCCAGGCATCAGAGTGGTGATGAGAAAGCAGGAAGAGTGGTGCTATAGGCCTATAGGCAGGAGAACTCTGTGGAGGGAGGGGGGACCAATGAAGTTGGTGGAACACTGCCCAGTAACTGAGAAAGCTGAGGTGGGGCCATTTCTAAAACAGGGAGAGATAAAACAAATCTCTAGTTCTTAAAATAGAGTTAAAGAAAGCCAGAGAGCCTGGGACTCAAGGTCAACAATGAGCCAAAGCGAATACCACGCATAATCACTTGCAGCTGTTAGCCAATCCCTGCTTGAGTCTGCATTTTCCTCTAAAGGGTTAGGGATAGAACTAGTGTTGTATTCAAGACCACACTTACCGAGACCAAGACATACCTGAGGCCAGAGTGCTCCGAGACAAGACCAAGAACATAAATATCAATGAAAAATCATCATCATGTGTGCAGCAGGAGTGTAACTCACTTATACCGTTACACATTTGTGGCTGTTACCGGGGGATAAAAATCTAATTATGAGTGACTTGACTTTATTTGTTCTTTTAGAAAGAGGCATTTCCTTCTAATCACAGCAATAACGTTGAAAAATAACTAGTCAGTAGTTGTCTTGATTTAAAATCCAGAGACTTGATTTAAAATCGAGAGTGGTCTCGAGACCGATTTCAAGTACTACAACACTAGATAGAATCAATACTGAAACATGGATTTCTACAGGAAGCGTCTTTAAACATTCTTGAAAATAAAATTATGTGATTTACGAATCAAAGGAGATGTATTTTCTCAACCCCATAATATTATTTGGAACCTTTATGGAGTAAATGGTGCTACAAAGAACCTCCTGATTACTCAGAACTCAGCTATCCCTACCTGCCCGTCTACAGTCTACAACCTGGTGACAGGTTGTAGCTACTGCTAGAGATGACATAATGATTTATCAAGAGGGAGCTCCGTTCTCTTCTCTTATTACACTTCCTGCCCTTTACTCTCAGAGTTGACAAGCAGGTATGTTATCATCTAATGAAAGCACATTCACACCTCTGGCTAAAGAGGTGCCTCACATACAGCACGGTATGTGTCGAGGATTATCAGCATGATTAACAGGACATCTGACCCCGGATGTAACCATACACTGTCTCCACTGTTACGATGATGGTATATGATGTGTAGAGTCTTAGCTCAGGAGTCCAGATAGTGTTTATACCAAACATTAACAGCTTCACTCATTGCCTCAACCTACTCGTACACAACTACACTGACACCTTATCTGGGTTTATGATGATGATTTAACCCCTCAAGGTTTTATTAAATGAAAAGTAGCAATGAAGACTTAAGACAAAATGTGAAATAGAGAAACTGACATCTCTACAAATCTCAATAACACTTCATATAAACATTCCACTTTTAATCCATCATAAGCACATTTGTAAATCCTTAATGGTGGCATTTAGTAAAGTATAAGACAAAAATACGATTGTCTTTATTTTTAAAAGCATTTTAACATCTTTATAAAATAAGTCAGAATTATGACTTACACTTTACGTACAGCCAACACAACCTCTTATTGGTTGATTGATAGAACTTTATTGTCAGACATGGTCTGAAATTTGTTTTGCATCACATTATTTGCGACAAAAAAATGAAGACAAGATACAAAGATAAAAACATTTGACACAACATTCAAACACCAAACAAACATTCAGAGGCCTTAAACGCGCTTTGATCGGGGATTCAGCTCAGCATTAAATTTTAGAGTCAACTGGTGAACAAAGGATTGTTTCAGTCTAACCTTCTTGAAACGTGGGACCCTGTGTCTCAGGTTTATTGGTAACAGTTCATATTCTGTGTCCAGAGCGCGGTCAGGATCAGAGGCGATGCAGTTAGCCAGCCTTAACATGCTTTATGGTAATGGTCCATCATTAGAAGTTCTGATAAATGTGTTATAGGATCATGTCATTGTTAATTACCTCATACAGTGCTGTCACTTCACTTAAAGCGGCCATAGTGATGCTAAACATGTTATTAGTATTAACAGGGCTGATTCTAGAGTCTGCTGGGACCCCTCCAATCAGCGCTCGTCACTATTATTTCTGCCAGTGTCTTGTTGCTTACTCGTCATTGTCCTTTAGAGACTTTCACTGACAAACTTTGGTTTTCATGCAACACCTATAAGGCAATGACTGAGTGCTGTCAGATGGGGCCCCCCTGCAAAATTTGCACATTTTGAACCACTACTATAGTCTCAAGTTGTGGGAGTTAAAATGTCTTATGAGAATTCAAAAGACACTGCATTATAAATTATAATGCATTATTTCACATATTATAACATTGCTATAAGCTGTTATGAATGTTTATAATTACTTATAAGGACTGTTATTTATAAGGCTTATGATCAGAGGTGCTGCTTGTCAACAGGCAAGGCAAGCAACTGCTCAGGGCCCCCAGACCAGTAGGGAGCCTCTGAGGGCCCACAAACTTTCAACCAAAGCAATGCCCCAAAATGTCAAAATTTTGCAATGACAGTAGGAAACCTCCCTAAAGGCCCCCCATCTTACAGCACTCACTGTCTTTACCAAAGTTTTCAAAAAAAGTCAACAAAGGAAAATGAAGAGGAATAATCCATCTTTAGGAGAGAGAAAAAAAGAACAGGAAAAATAATTTCCACACTAGTAGCCGTAGTTTGCAGCCACTGTAATCGATTAGCGAGTCTCCAGAGCGTGATGCCAGCGCCACTGTGCTATGCTCTGTTTCAAACACGCTTTTCTTTTTTTTTTTGAGGGAGTATTCTGCAGGCACGCGTCAAGCTGGACAGAATTTAACAACCCCGTACAGGAAGTCAGACAATGCAGTATTGCATGAACATGGTTGGAGGGCATCCCAATTGATTTTAACCTAGGGCCTCAACAGCCTCTAGAATTGCCCCTAATTATGATGCATTACAATTTATTTTATTTATTTATTTTTTGCGCTATAGCTAAGTGTGACAATTCATTTTAATAAGTGAAGCAAACATGTAAAAAAGATTTTTTAAACCTTTAGTTGTTCTGCTGTGCTTAATGTTAATGTGATACTGTAAACACAATAACCTTTATTTATGATATCATAACCTTAAAGTAAAGGAGAACAAACTCGTTATAAGATATAAAGTCAGTGATAACATCAGCAGAGAGCAGACTGTTTAAACACCCTGACAGACTAGTCTCTTTGTAAATGACATAAAGGGGTAGTAGTCCCTATATGTGGACTTCATCTTCATACTGTGAAATAAAACCTCTTTGTTGTGACATAAACAAAGCATCTTAATGATGTTTTCTTTAATGAACGGTGGTTTGACCTGCAGGTCATAGTTATCTTCACCTGGTCTTTAGCAGCGCTTTGGAATCTCTCACTTCCATTTGGCACCCTGACGCCGGCTGTCAGTTACAGTGCCGGGGAAGTTATCAGAATGGAAATAATCTCAGCACTTGTCAGCAGCTGTTGACCCTCCTTCTTATCTCTTAACCTTTGAAGGAGCTGTGATAACTGGTGCTGGGGACAGACTTTACATTATAGTCCCTCTATAGTAATAATGCAGGTGGTGTTAGTTATTAGTTATATAGGACTGTGACAAAAGGAGAGTATGGTATATTTGTGTATTTAAAGAGTATATTTGTGCTGATTATATACCGAGAACTGGTTTTGTTGCTGGGGCAGATTTCTACTGCTACAAAATTAAAGCAGCTTGGGGTGTCAGTAGCCTAGTAGTTAGTTTGCGTGCCCAATGTACAGAGGCTATAGTCCTCCAAGCGGGCGGCCCGGGTTCCAATCCAACCTGTGGCTCCTTTCCTGCATGTCATCCCCCACTCTCTCTCTCCTTGATTTCATCCAATGTCCTATCACTAAATAAAGGCATAAAAATCTCCAAACTAAACCCATCCATCCATTATCTTTTACCGCTTTTTCCCGTTTGGGGTCGTGGGGGCCTGGTGCCCATCCCAGTTGTCATTGGGCGGGTATACCCTGGACTGTTCACCAATCAATCACAGGGCTGACCTATTGAGACAGACAACCAGTGGTACTCAATTGCTATGGGCAATTGAGAGTCACCAGTTATCATAAAGAGCATATCTTTGGACTGTGGGAGGAAGCCGGAGTACCTGGAGAGAACCCACACATGCAAACTCTGCACAGAGAGGCTCCTGTCCCACGGGGATTTGAACCAGGAACCGTCTCGCTGTGAGGCAACAGCCCTAACCACTGCAGCACCGTGCAGCCCCGCATGTAAGCTAAAAAAAAAACTGAAGCACTTAAGTCAGAGCGGCCCTACTCCACATAGGAGAGGCATTTCAAGTTGTACCCTAAAATTTGAAGGGTTGAGGGTCAAACCTGTCAATCTAAGTGTATTCATGTGAGACGAAGCGCAGTGTGAGGCCATCGTCTGATCCACAGCTGATCTGAGCTGGAGGCTGAGGCAGGATCCTGAAAGCCTCTGAGGCTGTTCTCCTCAATCAGAGCCGGCTTCTCTGCAAGAATTTCACACGGTTATCTTTGTCCTCAAAGACACAATGCCATGTCAACAGCACTGTAACTGTAACTAGCTGCTGTGTGATAATGGGAGAAGGCTTTCACAGTGACCTTGGCGTCACATTGGAGCATGTTGTGCCTGCACAGCCCCTCCATTGTGTGCCATGATTACCACCTGTGGGTACCACCTGTGGCTGAGCTCCGTCTGCGGAGCCTCGCACCCGTCGCCTGGTTAATCTCACAGACTAATGTTCTTTATTTAGACCACCCACTCTCTATCTGATTGTTGTTTATGTTACCACAAAGTCTGTTCTATGATAACTGAATAGAGTACTTTACCAATACCTCACCGCGGCTCCACTTAAGCCCTCTGGATAATTGACACCGGCTCATGTTTACCAGTAGTTTACATTCATGGTATAATGCCTGTTGTCATAAATCATGCAAAGAATGTTAATCATCCTTCATTGTTTCATTTGTTTTGCTGCTGTTCTAAGATGCATTAATAGTGTCTACATGTCGACAAGCCAACTTATTATTATACTGTCATCACTCTGACGGGAGGCTCTCATTTTAAATAATATTATTAAGTGCAGAAATACATCAAGGAAAAGTAATGTGCTGTGGTTATTTTCAGCCAAACAAATGTTTAATCCTGCTTTTTTAAAAATAGTTTATCAGTTTTTTTTAATCAGTGTACAGAGTGAACCGTGTACAAAAAAAACCCAAAAACATTAGTCTGAGAAGAGAAAAGATAACTCAAGATTTAACTAACTAGCTCATTTCCATCTGTTTGTCACCGGGCAGATGATGCCAACAGTGAAATACAAATCAACCAGTCATGCACGCACGCACACGCACGCACGCACGCACGCACGCCACACACACACACACACACACACACACACACACACACACACACACACACACACACACACACACACACACACATTTCATAAGAGAGAAGAAAGATATTAAATTAAATTAAATGCATGTAGCAAAGAAAACATATTATTTTCACTTGTCCAAAGCTCACAGCAGCGTTTCCACATTTTTATTTTCCACAACATCAATGACTTTAAATCAAGTTTGCCTGACCCACTGTTGAGAAATCAACTCACACAAAAAAAAACTTCTTCAAAGTGGTTAAAGTAAATATCAAATTGTAGAAGTTTGGACATTAAGCGTATCACCAGATTAACTTCTAATTTATGCGTTTGACAACATTTAATGACATTTAAAGAGTTTTGGATCAGCATCAGTCTTAGTAAGGATGCTTCTGTTTAACACATGTATCGTTTCTGTAAGATGAGTTAAAGCTCGGGGATGATGACAAAGGAATTCCTCCCTGTGTCTATTTAAAGCTTGAGTCGTGGTCCCCTGGCTGCTTGAGGATACCTATGATTAATCGTTGCACCACATAGAGCTCCTAATATGGCCTCGCCAGAAGACCCCCATTACTGATAACAGCCTGTCCTGCTGATTTCTATATTGCTCTGTGCCACTCATTAACCCCCTCCCTTTATGTCCCTCTAACCTAACTCAGACACAATAACATTCTTGTGCCTCTGAAACGCTCCTCCATATTTGGTAGAGAGGCTTTGTTTATAAAGAGAACTGATGGTGAAACCCCCCAGTAGGTCACCATTCTATCTCAAGGTAAGGTACTGGGAAAATGAAACACAGCATTGATACTAAACCATTACCTGTGTTGGTGTACACTGCTGATCAGCTTCTATTACTTCCTTCCTCAGGACCGTTACACCTCAGTCTTCTCAGAAGGGATTAGTAAGGTAAGAACACCTGGAGACAAAAATGAATCTGATAAAAAACATATTAATGATATACAGCATGTGTTATCTCCTTAATTTAAAAAAAAACCACACGCTTGAATTTTGATTGAATTTTAATTTTCTATAGACAAATTGAAGGATGGGTGACGCACACATGAGAGAGTTTGGGGCAGCGGCCCCGTACCTGAGGAAGTCGGACAGGGAGCGTCTGGAGGCCCAGACCCGAATCTTCGACATGAAGAAGGAGTGCTTTGTCCCCGACCATGATGAGGAGTATGTGAAGGCTTCCATCACCAGCCGTGAGGGGGAAACAGTCACTGCTCAGACTGCGAAAGGAAAGGTCAGTGAGCTGGCAGGAGAGCTGCTGCCCTGGACACAGGAGATGACAGAGAGGCCATTTAACCTTTAGTCACTTAGCAGAGAAACAGAAGACAGAGACTGACATCCAAATGGAGTGATAGACTGACGAGCCTGAGCTTCATCCCGGTGCTTTTCAAAGTGTGGGTCCATCTGGGTCGCAAACATTTGGAGGGGAGATTTGTAAAATCTTACATAATGTCTTTTAAAAAAAATATTTTTGGGCTTTTTGTGCCTTTATTGGAGAGATAGGACAGTGGAAAGAGTTGGAAATCAGGGAGACAGAAAGTGGGGATTGACATGCGGGTAAGGAACCACAGGTTGGATTTTAACCTGGGCCACCCGCTTTGAGGACTACAGCCTCCATACATGGGACGCCTACACTAACCACTGGGCCACCAGCGCCCCACATTATGTCTCTTTAGATTTGATTAATCACTGCATGTTAAAATCTTATGTGTTCATTTTCTATGCCAGTCTTTCAATTTAAATCCCCCCAAATTGCAACTGTCTAGCCAATCAGCATCGGGCAGCTGACACTGATGTATCATGTTTACTGTTACAATTGATTATGTTAATACAGAAATAACAAACAGAAATTAGACTGAATGAAATGTATAATGAATGAACAAGATTCTTAATTGTTATGAAAAAAATTAAATGTATAACGGAGTTGTGGACTTCATTTTTGATATCAGACATCCTAATGGAATTCAAATAATTTTGCAAGAGAGGCTGTCAGGCTGATGCTACTTTGGGTCGTTGGCATGGCAACATTAGAGAACCCCTCCTTTAACCTAAAGTGTTTTTATTAAAAAAATACTTCTAGTAATGATATTCTTCTTTATTCATTACCGCTGCATCACTTGTGACTGTTTCCTTCTCAGACCGTCACCGTGAAGGAGTGTGATGTTCACCCTCAGAACCCGCCAAAGTTTGATAAAATTGAGGACATGGCGATGTTCACCTTCCTCCACGAGCCCGCTGTGCTGTTTAACCTCAAAGAGCGTTACGCAGCCTGGATGATCTACGTGAGTTCAGGGCTTTTTTTCCCCTCTATATTACTTTAGTGTTATAAAACTACATTCTAGACGAGCTAAGATAACTTCATGTAAAACAAGCGTTTGCTTTCTTTATCTTATATAGACCTACTCGGGGCTCTTCTGTGTGACTGTCAACCCCTACAAGTGGCTGCCGGTCTACAACCAAGAGGTGGTCGTTGCCTACAGAGGAAAGAAGAGGAGTGAAGCTCCTCCTCATATCTTCTCCATCTCTGACAATGCCTATCAGTACATGCTAACTGGTAATCTGTCTTCAGTGAAATATTCACAGAGAGATGAAATGGAAAAAAAAGTTAAAGTATCCATGAACCTAAAAAGATCCTTTCTTCTTCTTTTCTTTATTTTACAGACAGAGAAAATCAGTCCATTCTCATCACGTGAGTTATCGTTCTTTTTAATACTAAGAATGATATCAAGCAAGTAGCATCTGATTGTTAATATGCTTGGGTTATCCCAGTCCACAAGAATATGAAGGGTTAATAGATTAATGATGTAAAGTTGTGCCGTGACGCTGATAAAAAGACACATTGAAAGATTCCTCATTTTGAATTCAGATTTTTTTTTTAAGTATTGTCGGTCTGTACTGACTACCACTGTAACTTAGCTACATATTTGTTGAAAAATTAAAAAGGTCACTATTTGCATGTGATGACCACTTTAACTTAAGGTAACAATATCCATCATTCACTTGTTGCTTATTAGCATGCTAATTCATAGGGTACTAGCTGCTTAGCCATTCTTAAAGGCAGGGTTGGTAATTTTCTAAAACTAGCATGATTTTGAAAGAAGCATTCCCTCAGTGCTTCTTCTACACCCCCTCCCCTCGGTGCTCCCTCAAAAACCATGCCCATCACTTACATGCACTAGCGCCGTCGGTCCAGAAGTGTACCTCAGCTCACACTTTGAGTGTGGGCCAGTGCACTCAAGAGGTAGAGAGCGAGCAGGGAGACAGGGAGGCGTGTGATTGGTTCATCAGATTGGTATCTCATGGCAGACATTGGTCAAAGTTTTTACAGACTTACAAACTGATACAGATGATGGATTTTCTTTGTTCCTTTTTCAGAGAACATGAGTTATTAATTTCTGTCAGGACCTAAAGACAATTTCAACCAAAATCTTAAAAAGTGGATCTGGAGAACTTTACCAACCCTGCCTTTAAGCGCTTATTAGTACCTTATTCTATAAGACCATATTCTTTACTTTTTTAAAGTTAATATTGGGGCCTTTTTGCCTTTACTGGACAGGACAGATGAAGAGACACAGGGAATGTTGGGAGGAGAGAGTGAGGGAGGACAGCAAAGGGCAGAGGTCAGAATCTATGGCTGCTGTGACGAGGACTATAGCCTATAGACAAAACAACAACTCTCTCTCCCTGATTTCAGACCTCTGTCCTATCTCTAAAATAAAGGCATAAAAAATCCCAAAAATAAACCTTTAAATAAAGACTAAAAACTAGCCAAGAAGCTACTAAATACCAGTAGTATGCAAATATGCAGCTACTTAATGGTGAACATTGTGACTTTAAAATAAAGTGTTACTGTCAATTTATCACAACAATTTCATTTCTGTCTTCAGTGGAGAATCCGGTGCTGGGAAAACTGTCAATACCAAGAGAGTTATTCAGTACTTTGCCAGCATTGCAGCTGCAGGAGGGAAGAAGGACGCGGGCTCAGAGAAAAAGGTAAAGATCTGCTAAAAAATAACCTCTTATGACACAAGATATATTTATCTTTGATGTTTTCTATTAAACTAAAGGATGTTTCCTCTGTTTTTTTAGGGAACTCTGGAGGATCAAATCATCCAGGCTAACCCGGCTCTGGAGGCTTTTGGTAATGCCAAGACCATCAGGAATGACAACTCTTCCAGATTTGTAAGTGTCCGTCTGAGATAGTAAAGCCCTTTGCTCTTGACTTTATCTTGAAGTTGTTGTTTCTTCTTGCTTTAAATTTTAGGGCAAATTCATCAGAATCCACTTTGCAGCCAGTGGAAAACTGGCCTCAGCTGATATCGAAACATGTAATGAAACCCGTCTTGTACTTTCATCATGTTTGTTAATTTTTCAAACTGATGAACCTTCCCTTCTAATTAGTTTTTTAAACGTTTTTGATAGATCTGCTGGAGAAGTCCCGTGTCACCTTCCAGCTTAAGGCTGAGAGAGATTATCACATCTTCTACCAGATTCTGTCTCAGAAGAAACCCGAGCTGCTCGGTAAATAAAAACAAACAAACTCTGGACCATTATCAACTTGTACATATACCCAAAGCATATAAACACTAATATTGCTGTTTTGCTTTTCAGAGATGCTGCTCATCACCAACAACCCCTATGACTACGCCTTCATCTCCCAAGGAGAGACAACTGTAGCCTCCATCAATGACGCTGACGAGCTGATGGCCACTGATGTGAGTAGGGATGTATTATTGGAACAGGCACTCACATCACAAAGTCATAGTAAAGTTATTTGTATGTAAATAGAGATTGCACGACTTCAGATTTGTTCAAGTCGAACTGTGATAATAGTCGAGTTGATGTCGACTAGACACTGACGACGTTATCAATGAAACCACAGGAGAAGGATATATTTTGCAAAAATCAATGATTTTTATTTGCAAATCTTGAAAGCAGATGGTTAACACACAAAGAAACAACAGGCTGCAACATGTGTGTTTCAACTCTCATAACAGCGAGTGCAAAGGAAAAAAAGTCACTTGGGAAAGAAAAAACAGCGTCTTGCCTACTCACTGTCATAGTCCTGCTCAGTCACCATTTAAATGGCTGATTTTTTGGGGGCTTTTTATGACTTTATTTAGAGATAGGACAGTGGATCAAGTCAGAAGTGGGGGAGAGAGAGAGTGGGGAATGACTAGTGGGAAAGAAGCAACAAGAGGCACTGCTTGTCAACAGGTGAGGCAGGCAAATGCTTGGGGCCCCAGACCAGTAGGGGGCGGTAGGAAACCTCCCTAAGGCGTTCCCTTCTGACAGAACTCACTCTAGTAGGGCCCCCCCATTGTTTTTTGCCTAGGGTCCTAACAGTCTCTCGAATCGCCACTAGGAGCCATAGGTCGGATTCTATCCCCGGGCTGCAGGTTTGGAGGACTGCAGCCTCTGTACATGGGGCTACCAAAAAAGTCAAAATCTTTCTGCCAAAATACGAACTCTGAAATATACTTTCAATTAGTAGTGACTGCAACATTATTCTTTGTTTAAGAAGATGTCAAGAGTAACCTGAACAACATTTTCTATCAACACTTAATCAAAAGGAATTTGTTGCCAAGCTAAAAACTGTGGGGTAGATGCAAAACCTGAATTTTACAGTACTGCATATAAAAGGCTGTTTTACCACTATATCAAGATACTGGGTAGAATAATTGTGGTGTTTCTTTCAATCAATTAAACCTATGTGAAATGGACCATGCAGTGATGATGATTTTGTAAGGGGGTTGTTTAGTTCAGGAAAAGTAATTGTAATTGTAACGGGTCAGTAGAGTCGGTCGTCTCTCAACCGGAAGGTCTGAGTTCATCCCCAGATCCTGCAGCCACATGTTCGATGCTTCTTTGGGTAAGACACTTCACCCTAATACTGATGGACACTTGCCATAGCAGCTTCTATGTGTGTGAATGTGTAGGTGTGACATGCGGTTTGAGCAATCAGAAGACTAGAAAAACACTCGCTCAAGTCCATTACCATTTGATTCCTGTTGAACACCCAGGTATAACAAAAAGAGACAAATATATTTAAAATATGATGTTTTCATTCAGGATGCCTTTGACGTGCTGGGCTTCACTCAAGAAGAGAAGAACGGCATTTACAAGATGACTGGAGCCATCATGCACCACGGCAACTTGAAGTTCAAGAACAAGCAGCGAGAGGAGCAGGCCGAGGCTGACGGCACTGAAGGTGAGAAAACTCAATGATCAACGTGAACATGTCAGGATCTAATGCATTTATTGAGTAATTCTTCTAATCATAAAATTTGACTTTGAATGTAATTTTCAGTTGTGGACAAAATTGCATACCTCATGGGCCTGAACTCTGCTGACCTCATCAAAGGCCTCTGTCACCCAAGGGTCAAAGTAGGAAACGAGTGGGTCACCAAGGGGCAAAATGTCCAGCAGGTGAGAATGAAACTTCAGATTTAAATGTACTGTAATGTGTACAATATATGAATGAAGCAACAGTGAGGGCAAAACAAGGTCATGTACTTTAATTTTGAGAGTTTCTTTTAGGTGTACTATGCTATCGGTGCACTGGCTAAGTCAGTGTATGAGAAGATGTTTCTCTGGATGGTGGTGAGGATCAACCAATCCCTGGACACCAGGCAGCCCCGCCAGTACTTCATTGGTGTTCTGGATATTGCTGGATTTGAGATCTTTGATGTGAGCGGCATAATTTATTTATTTCATCCAACCCCTCATTTTTACTTCAATTCATCTAAGACATTACTTTGTTGTTTTTACCTTACAGTTCAACACCTTCGAGCAGCTGTGCATCAACTTCACCAATGAAAAACTGCAACAGTTTTTCAACCACCACATGTTTGTGCTGGAGCAGGAAGAGTACAAGAAAGAGGGCATTGAATGGACTTTCATTGATTTTGGTATGGACCTGCAGGCCTGTATCGACCTGATTGAAAAGGTGAGTTAAGAACAATTCTCTATCAGGATTTCAAGTCCATTACAGAGGTCCATTGTCCATTTTTAAACAGTGCAATGAGAACTTTACTGTTTTTTATAGCCCATGGGTATCATGTCCATCCTTGAAGAGGAGTGCATGTTCCCCAAAGCCTCAGACACCAGCTTTAAAGCTAAGCTCTACGACAACCATCTGGGGAAATCCAACAACTTCCAGAAGCCCAGAGTTGTCAAAGGGAGACCAGAGGCCCATTTTGCCCTGATGCATTACGCTGGAACTGTTGATTATAACATTAACAACTGGCTGGTGAAGAACAAAGATCCTCTCAATGAGACTGTTGTTGGACTCTACCAGAAGTCAAATCTAAAGCTACTTGCTACCCTCTTTGCAAATTACGCTGGAAGTGAAGCAGGTAAGAAAGAACTGGGTGTATTCTTCCTAGGGGATGTTAATCTTTTGTAATAATGAAAGCAGAAAGTTTTTTTTTGTATGCATATTGATGCATTATAATTATTAGGTGAAGGTGGAAAAGGCGGCAAAGGAGGTGGAAGCAAGAAAAAGGGTTCATCCTTCCAAACTGTGTCTGCCTTGCACAGGGTAAGTTATGTCATCACATTGATAACTAAGAGATATGAGTCACAATTACCACTGGCTGTTAAACACAAGGTAAACTTACCTCCACAGGAGAACCTGAACAAGCTGATGACCAACCTGCGGTCCACTCACCCTCACTTTGTGCGCTGCATCATCCCCAATGAGACCAAGACTCCTGGGGCCATGGAGAACCCTCTGGTGATGCACCAGCTGCGCTGTAATGGCGTGCTGGAGGGCATCAGGATCTGCAGGAAGGGCTTCCCCAACAGGATCCTCTATGGAGATTTCAAACAGAGGTAGAGCCTCATTTGTAGAATGTTTAGAAACATTATTTATTAAAGTGGTAATTGGTAAATAGACTTCAGCTTGTATTTTCTAGTCTTAGCGCCTTTTACAGCACATGTCCCATTCACCCATTCACACCACTTGCATACACTGATGACAGGCTGAAAAGTAAAGTAAAGTGTGCATCAGTATTAAAGTCTGTTCATACACATTCAGACTCCACTGATGCAGCAGGAAGAGCAATTTGGGGTTCAGTGTCTCGCCCAAACACATTTAGACAAACCATCGACCTTTTGGTTGAGAGACGACCGACTCTCTAACTGAACCACTGAACCACAGTCCCATGGAAATATCCTCCAAGATAAATATTTTTCTTTGCAGATATCGAATTCTGAATCCTGCTGCCATCCCTGAGGGTCAGTTCATTGACAGCAAAAAGGGAGCAGAGAAACTTCTTGGGTCTCTGGACATTGACCACAACCAATACAAGTTTGGACACACAAAGGTAATTTATAGTTGTACATTTCTAACCCGAGTATTGAAGGGAAACAGTGATGAGGGCAAAATGTTTATGCAAGATTAGATACATTTTCCTGAACGGAGCCCAGTCTGATAACAAGTAACAACTACTGAAGGAGATTCACTTAAAAGTAAAACACTGGCACCAGTAAACGGAAGGGTCATCGGTACATCTGAATAATATTGTAAATATTCATGTAGCTTCTATCTGCCATCATAAGCTGGTTGCAATCAACCCAACAGGCCTGTAGCTGAAATTGAATTTCAGCATCAAAAGTAATATTGTGATGCTTTGAAGATACAATGTACAAAAGTGAAAGCCTGTGTTTGTATGTTGTTACGTGCTCTTAAAGGTGTTCTTCAAGGCCGGTCTTCTTGGGACACTTGAGGAGATGAGAGATGACCGTTTGTCCCTCAT
The DNA here is from genome assembly GCF_963930695.1 of Labrus bergylta. Classification (NCBI taxonomy): domain Eukaryota; kingdom Metazoa; phylum Chordata; class Actinopteri; order Labriformes; family Labridae; genus Labrus; species Labrus bergylta. Next base: position 31,951,047 of record NC_089198.1, on the reverse strand, counting down.
CATCACTGGAATCCAGTCCCGGTCACGAGGTCTGCTGGCACGAGTGGAATTCCAGAAGATTGTTGAAAGGAGGCAAGAGCAATCAGGAATTTAAAAATAACAAAAAAAAGCAAGTAAAAGATATTAACTTTTTGAAGTGAGAGTAATATGTTGTGTTGATTTTTTGCAGAGATGCACTATTGGTGATCCAGTGGAACATCCGGGCCTTCATGGGGGTCAAGAATTGGCCCTGGATGAAGCTGTTCTTCAAAATCAAACCTCTGTTGAGATCTGCTGAAGCAGAGAAGGAGATGGCCAACATGAAGGAAGAATTCCTGAAACTGAAAGAGGCTTACGCAAAATCAGAAGCCCGCAGGAAGGAACTAGAGGAGAAAATGGTCTCTCTTCTCCAAGAGAAGAATGACCTGCAGCTCCAAGTTCAAGCAGTAAGTGTGAAGAAAACATTTGCAATATTTAAATGTCAAAACCTAAATATAAGTATATTGCAACTAATCATGATCAATTTAATTTATGACCATTTGAATCTAGGAGCAAGATAATCTCGCAGATGCAGAAGAAAGATGTGAGGGGCTGATCAAACACAAAATCCAGATGGAAGCAAAAGCCAAAGAGCTGACAGAGAGGCTGGAGGATGAGGAGGAGATGAATGCTGAACTTACAGCTAAGAAGAGGAAGCTGGAGGATGAGTGTTCAGAGTTAAAGAAGGACATTGATGACTTGGAGTTAACTCTGGCCAAAGTGGAGAAAGAGAAGCATGCCACTGAGAACAAGGTATGACTGTTATTTTCATTTCTATGAAATGGCATGAATGAGTAGCATGACAAAAGCATTTTTTATACTTTAATGTCATTTCACAGGTGAAGAACCTGGTCGAGGAGATGGCAGCTCTGGATGAAATCATTGCTAAGCTGACCAAAGAAAAGAAAGCATTACAGGAAGCTCACCAGCAAACACTGGATGACCTGCAGAGTGAAGAAGACAAAGTCAACACTCTGACCAAGGCCAAGGCTAAGCTGGAGCAGCAAGTAGATGATGTAAGAACTTTAAGTTGTTTGGATCATATTTAAGTTTGGTTACCTGGGACATCCTCCCTTCTTCCCTACTGATGTATATTGACTTTCCATAATGTTGATGTCCAGCTTGAAGGTTCATTGGAGCAAGAGAAGAAGATTAGGATGGATCTTGAGAGAGCTAAGAGGAAGCTGGAGGGAGACTTAAAATTAACCCAAGAGAGCCTAATGGACCTGGAGAATGACAAACAACAACTGGAAGAGCATATGAAAAAGTAAACACATCCTTCTACTGTTTCAAAAGCACGTCTGTATCTGTATAGATACGCCTGTTGTTGTTCTAATTCTTTTTTTTTTTCCAAAATAGGAAAGATTTTGAACTGAGTCAACTCAACGGTAGAATCGAGGATGAGCAGGCAATAACCATTCAGCTTCAAAAGAAAATGAAGGAGCTCCAGGTAATGGATGATTAATGATACAGTTATGGTTCAAAGTTGGTAAAACCCAGAAGGTAGTAGGACTAAATCTTCTTTTGTACAGGCCCGCATTGAGGAGCTGGAGGAAGAGCTGGAGGCAGAGCGAGCTGCCCGAGCTAAGGTGGAGAAGCAAAGAGCAGACTTGGCCAGAGAGCTGGAGGAGATCAGTGAGAGGCTGGAGGAGGCTGGTGGAGCAACATCTGCCCAGATTGAGATGAACAAAAAGAGGGAGGCAGAGTTCCTAAAGCTCCGCAGAGACCTTGAAGAGGCCACTCTGCAGCACGAAGCCACTGCTGCCACTCTCAGGAAGAAACAGGCCGACAGTGTCGCTGACCTTGGAGAGCAGATTGACAACCTGCAGAGAGTCAAACAGAAACTGGAGAAGGAGAAGAGTGAGCTCAGGCTGGAACTGGATGATGTGGTCTCCAATATGGAACATATTGTGAAGACAAAGGTTGGCTGAACAGAAATTTTTTTTTTTTTCATTTTCATATTGTACAGATGTGCATATGTGTGGTATAAAGCGTGTACTCAAATGTTTCAATGTAGACAAATCTAGAGAAGACATGCAGGACTGTGGAGGATCAGATGAGTGAATACAAAACCAAATATGAGGAGGCTCAACGCTGCATCAATGACTTCAACATGCAAAAAGCAAAACTTCAAACGGAGAATGGTACGTTTTCATATTATTTCAATATAAATTAATTTGTTAGCACACACTTCCCGTGTTTAAAAAGTTCAAGTTACAAAAGTCCTTGAAAAAGATGACGTGTTGGTGGTGAAGGTCTTTTGGACACTGAAAAACTTTAATATTTGTAAAACACCAGGTGAGCTTTCCCGGCAGCTGGAGGACAAGGATTCTCTGGTGTCTCAACTGACGAGAGGAAAGATGTCCTACACGCAACAGATTGAAGACCTCAAGAGACAACTTGAAGAGGAGACCAAGGTGACTTAAAGGTTTAATGCCAGGGCTAGTACCTGTACAGTCATTATTACTGAGTGCATATATAGCAGTGTTATCAATTCATTAACTTTTGTTCAACAGGCCAAGAGTGCCCTGGCCCATGCAGTGCAGTCTGCTCGTCATGACTGTGACCTGCTCAGAGAGCAGTATGAAGAAGAGCAGGAGGCCAAGGCTGAACTCCAGCGCGGCATGTCCAAGGCCAACTCTGAGGTGGCTCAGTGGAGAACTAAGTACGAAACTGATGCCATCCAGAGAACCGAGGAACTGGAGGAGGCAAAGTAAGTCTCTTTGAGATATAAAAATGTGGTATGTTATTCCTCAGGAGATGTTTATCTTCGTCTAGCAGATCAGCTTTTTGTTTGTGTTATGTTCTGACTAAAATGTAAGACGAACAAAAAGTTTGTCTGTTACACGACTGAGCAGCCAGTCATTGTTGTTGAATTTTTTAAAATGTATCAAACCAGCTGAACTGCAAGGATCATTAAGTTGTTTGAATGAATGATTTTTAAAGGAAGAAGCTTGCAGCGCGTCTTCAGGACGCCGAGGAGGCTGTGGAAGCAGTGAATGCTAAATGTTCCTCTCTGGAGAAGACCAAACACAGACTGCAGAATGAGATTGAAGATCTCATGGTGGATGTGGAGAGGTCGAATGCTGCTGCAGCTGCTCTGGACAAGAAGCAAAGAAACTTTGACAAGGTGAAGTACTACTAAGTATTTGTGAACAGAATATAGTTTAAGACTTGAAACCATTGGAAAATAAATAATCAGGGGATTTCTTTGACCTTTCAGCCGGTTATTTCCAGGCAAGTCGGCTCAAAATCTTCACCCATTCACACACCATTATAGGATAATGTTTGGCAATCTCAAAGGGGACATGATGGGTCAAAATATATTTTTTAAAAAGGTCTACTTTGGTAGCAAATAAGGCTCGACCGACATAGGATTTTTGCAGCCGATACCGACATCGATATTAGGAAGAGAAATACATGTACAGTGTTGGGTTGATCCCTCAAACATTAGTTATCATAGTTATCACATAACAAAGTTATCAAACATTTATAGAAAAGATATATAATGAATCAATCGAGTAAGATCGGCGTATATCTGCAATAAAAGCAGTCGATACCGATAGTCACTTGATATGCTTTTATCGGCCAATCAGCAGGATTATCAGCAGATTAATCAGCAGGGCTCCAGTACTGAACCGGTGGTACTATCAAAAAGTGATGTAGGGTATATTGTGATTAATGGGGAAAGCAGAATTCAAATTTTGCAAGTTAATGTTTCTACAAACACAAGCTCATTAAAGTGATTTTAAGAGGGGTCAATGATGTCCAAAAAAGTCCAATTGACACATTCAAAACAGCAAATCTGGTTGGAAGGTTTGGGTGCGTTTTTTTTTTTTTAAACAATGTTTCATTCAAGGTGGACTGCCCAACTCACCACATCGCATCTGGTACTGAAGCACTCACAGTTTGCCCTTCTTTCTGCTGTAGGTCCTCTCTGAGTGGAAGCAGAAGTATGAGGAGTCTCAGTGTGAGCTGGAGAGCTCTCAGAAGGAGGCCAGGGCTCTGAGCACTGAACTCTTCAAACTGAAGAACTCCTATGAGGAGGCTCTGGATCATCTGGAGACCATGAAGAGGGAGAATAAGAATTTACAGGGTAAGGTCACCTGCCAGGTTTTCTGCTGAAAAATGTAGCATAATATTATATCTTTATTTTACCTCGGAGCACCACCTTACAAAGTAAGGAAATTAATATTACCTGTAGTAATTAATTAATCAGTCAGTTTCATATCTTGAAAGAAGTAAGTTCTAGAAATGTTAAACCAGAAAACACACAGACAAAGTTCTGAATTTTACGTGTAAAATTTAATATAGAAATGGTAAACAATAAGGTATAGATGAAACAGATAAAGAATACGATTCTTATGATCGGGATAATGCAATTATAATGTATGGTGACATTATATATTTAATAACGAGATAAAACGCGGTATTGTTTAAATGGCTTAATCAGCAAATGATCAAAAAGAAAAAAAGTTGATAAATGAATTTTAGGATTCTAATTGGATTTAAAGGGAGCTCTGAATAGACACAACTCACGACTTAATCTCTCAACACCCACTGCGGAACCAACACTCTTACTGTGAGGTGAGTTTGATTGAACTCGGACGGCTGGTCCCGCGTTTCAGTCTCCGGCAAGTAGTTCTTTTCAGGCCCAGAGAGGTCCACGGGCCAGATTAGATTAGCACCTGGGTCGGAGTATGCAGCTAGGATGGAGGTGGAATGGCAGTTCAGCCGTCGTGGTTGTGTCGACACCAGCTCCAAGTGGATCCAACAGGAAAAATATTAAAGAGTCTTTTGATACGTCGATTTCCAATTTAAATTAAACTGATGGCCATCTCTATAAATCCAAATTAAGAAATTGCCGTTCAAAATTGAAGAGCAAAGACTTTGGAGAAGAAAGTTCAAAAGCCTTGTTTGAGAAAAAATAATTGATGTTTCAAAAATGTGCGTTGAAAATAAAAGTTCAGCAGAGATTCGTCTCTCTACGGCGCAAACTTAAGAGTCTCAAGGTGATCCGAACTGAAGTCCGAAGAGAAGCGGAAGAAAAAAACAAGAACAAGAGATCTGAGCTGAGTCTGAACTTTTATCAGCTGCAAGAGAGGGGGGCCGCCCAAGGGTTACTCCCACTCTGACCGGAGGACATTTGTTAAAATTAAAACGAGTTTACTCAATAAGATTAAGAATAAGAATCTAAACATATACACGTCACCATACATTAATTTCGATATTATTCCTATCAGATCCACGTTGACGTAGGTTCACTTCATATATTTAGACATGCATTTCTATCAGATTCATGTTGAGATGAAAATCACACCATCTGGGAACATCCTCAGTTAATCCCAGCATGTACAAAACCATGTTATACAGTCAACATTCTTAATAAGACATATTAATAAAAGAAATTGGTGTCTTTAAATAACACCGTCTATAGCTAATATCAAAGAGTATGCTTTATAACACACCTAAATGTATAATTATGAAGGTTACGTATTCATGGAAATTCTAACACTAGATGGCAATAGCGCTCCACGTCAAATTCCTATTAAACTATTAAAACTATTATTTGTATTCCGAACATCAGATTTTGAGTTTAAAAATATGATTACAATACATTCAATGTGACAATTACAAATATCTAGATGAAGAAAGACATAAATGTTCATTTGATGCAGAATTGAACGCTGTGGTTTGATCAGTTTTTCAGCAATCCTTCAACAGATGGTCAATTTTACGACTTTGCAGAGACTGGTTTCAGTCATAGTTCATGTCTTTGGGGTCAATTCGTAGATAGCAGAGTGTTCTGTTTCCGCTTGGTTGTTTACTCAAGGCGTTGTAAAAGTTTATAATATCCTGTCTTCCAGAGCCTGTCTGAGAGGGAGACTTAAATCATTGATCAGTTCCTTTGTTTCTTGGTAAAAAGTAACCACGATGTTAATCCACTCTATAAATTATAATTGTGAGACTTTTTTCCACTTCCATTTTCCATATTCCACAGAGGAGATTTCTGATCTCACCGAGCAACTTGGTGAGGGGGGGAAGAGCATCCATGAACTGGAGAAACTACGGAAACAACTGGAACAGGAAAAGAGTGAGATTCAGTCAGCTCTTGAGGAAGCTGAGGTACAGGACATCTTTGATGAATAAGACACTGTACAGTAAAGCTGTAAAGCTCAAATGTATAACTCTGTGCGCTCCACCTCATCAGGCCTCCCTGGAGCATGAAGAGGGTAAAATTCTCCGAGCTCAGCTAGAGTTCAACCAGATCAAAGCTGATATCGAACGCAAACTAGCCGAGAAAGATGAGGAGATGGAGCAGACAAAGAGGAATCTGCAGAGGACCATTGACACCCTGCAGAGCTCCCTTGAAGCCGAGTGCCGCAGCAGGAATGAGGCCCTCCGTTTGAAGAAGAAGATGGAGGGAGACCTCAACGAGATGGAGATCCAGCTTAGCCAGGCCAACAGGCAGGCGGCTGAGGCCCAGAAACAACTGAAGGCTGTTCATGCACATCTGAAGGTGAGCTATGCAAATGGAAATTCTTGCTTTTTAGGGAATTTAATGTCTGAACTATTTTTTAAATATTCATGTGGTTAATTTGATCCAATTAAGGATTGCCAAATTCAGCTGGACGAGTCTCAACGAGCCAACGATGATCTCAAAGAGAACATTGCTATCGTTGAGAGGCGCAACAACCTGCTGCAGGCTGAAGTGGAAGAACTGAGGTCTGCTCTGGAGCAAACTGAGAGAGGACGCAAACTTGCTGAACAAGAGCTGCTGGATGTTAGTGAGAGGGTGCAGCTACTGCACTCACAGGTGAGAGCTAACATGTCATTAATCACTACTTGTGAAAATGATAGAGAAGGATACAAAAGAATAACCTTTAATGTTAATTTTTGACAATAATTATTTAACACCTCTAAACTCCATAGAACACTGGCCTGATAAACCAGAAGAAGAAACTAGAGGTTGATGCCTCCCAGCTTCAAACTGAAGTGGAGGAAGCAGTGCAGGAGTGCAGGAATGCTGAGGAAAAGGCCAAGAAGGCCATTACTGATGCTGCCATGATGGCGGAGGAGCTGAAGAAAGAACAGGATACCAGCGCCCACCTGGAGCGTATGAAGAAGAACATGGAGCAGACCATCAAAGACCTGCAGCACCGTCTGGATGAAGCTGAGCAGATCGCCTTGAAGGGAGGGAAGAAGCAGCTGCAGAAGCTGGAGGCCAGGGTGAGTAACCAACATGTGTGATATCAATATTCCAGATTTGCAGTATAAAAAACATATCTATGGAAGCTGCAGAATCACACGGCTTACCCCAAAACTATGACACTGACACATAGCCTTTATTCATCGTTGCCCTTATAATTCTTCTTTGGCAAAAACAACCTACACGTACATGAAGCACAAACTGAACAAAATCACCTTCCCATCAGTATCGAGTGGACAGTCAGCAAATATAAACTCATCATTGCCTGGTGTTTACACTCCAGTATCAGTCTCCTGATCATTCAGAGCACCGTAACCTTGTCTTTTGATTTTTCATGAAAACTCTTATAATGTAGAAGGTTGTTTCTAACCTCCAACTGATTGTTCACTGTGGGGTTTATTAAACCTTGAGGCTGAACCGTTTAAAGCTTTTGCTTATGTGACATCGTTCTCTTAATAAATGTGTAAATGTCACTCTATTCTTAAGGTGGATTATTTAATGTTTCAACAGGTGCGGGAGCTGGAGAACGAGGTGGAGTTAGAGCAGAAGAAGAGCGGTGAAGCAGTGAAGGGCATCCGTAAATATGAGAGACGCATCAAGGAGCTCACATACCAGGTGAGTTTTTTTTTTTTTACTTTAACAAAGAGCAGATGTATATTAAAGTCATGTTTATTAAAGATATGTTTAAATCTTATACTTACTGTTTTTCTCATAAACACACTTTATTGAATGGATCTGTATCTGAAAAATAAAAAAAATATTATTCTAAAGAAAGGATGTTCATATCTTTTTATATAAGCCTTATTTATCACATTAAAGACCGTACATGAACACATCTGAAAACAAACATCTGGAATATATTACCTGAGTATCGTCACTGTACGACGCTGGAAAATTATTTTTTAAAGATGTGACCTTTCAAAACCCTGCTTTCAAAGAAGTTTGGACATTGTGATAAAAATGTAGTTAAAGAAAGGATGTGAAGATTTGTAAATCATTGCAAACCTCATATTTAACAGAGAGTGAAAGACAAGAGAAAATACTCAGAAGTGATGTACCCATTTTGAATTTGATGCATTTTTGGAAACTTCTTTGAAAAGCGGGTGAAACCGCTGGGCTTCTTTTAATTATTTGACATTTGACCTTCAGTCCCTTTAGTTTGGAGAACTCAAACACTCACTAATCCCCAGCTCGTGCAGCCACATGTCTGATGTGTCCCTGTGCAAGACACTTAACCCCAAGTTGCTCCAGCTGCTTCATCAGTGTGTGAATGTGTATGAATGGATGAGTTAATACTGATGGACTCTTTACTCAGCAACCTCTACCATCAGTGTGTGAATGTGTATGAATGGATGAGTTAATACTGATGGACTCTTTACTCAGCAGCCTCTACCATCAGTGTGTGAATGTGTATGAATGGATGAGTTAATACTGATGGACTCTTTACTCAGCAGCCTCTACCATCAGTGTGTGAATGTGTATGAATGGATGAGTTAATACTGATGGACTCTTTACTCAGCAGCCTCTACCATCAGTGTGTGAATGTGTAGGTGTGACCTGCCTTGAGTATACAGTCAGAAGACTAGAAATGTTATATAAGCTAAAGTCCATTTACTATAAAGATCTACAATGAGAGCTTCGACTGAATCCTGTGGTTGATCTGGGGCCAAAACTCAGTGACAGGACAACTACATGACAGAAAGACTTGTAGTCCCATCAGTGGTTTGAAAGTCACGATGAAAAGTCTGCTGAAGGCCATTAAAGTGATTTAGCATTTCCTTCATTTTTCTCCAGTTACAATATGCTGGTGAGTTGCTTCATTATTTCATTTTTTATTTGCAGACCGATGAAGACCGCAAGAATACGGCGCGTCTGCAGGATCTGGTGGACAAACTGCAGCTGAAGGTCAAAGCCTACAAGAGAGCTGCTGAGGAGGCTGTAAGTGTGGAAACAAGTCTATTATGTGTGCTGTTTTTAAGACTGGGTTACATTTTATTAACTTTCCAAAATGTCATTGGAGGCTTACGATGACTTAGAAAGCTGTTATTGCGAATAGTTACAACAACCAGAACACATTTTAACATTTCAAACCTCATTGCTTACTGTGTTGAATGTTACCCAGGAAATCTTTCTAACTCAGCTGTGACTTCTTTTGGACTCAGTTGGTTTCCCTGAAGAACAAAACCAACAAATATCGTCTTATTCTTCTGTTCACTTTCCAAACCAAGCAAAGTGACTGTGACTGTGGATGAATCTGCAATGTGGCATACCCAGGTTCCAAAAGTAATGGTAACAATCTGACTGTGTGGTGTTTTGTTAAATCCTGCAGGAGGAGCAGGCCAACACTCATCTCGGCAAGTTCCGTAAACTGCAGCATGAGTTGGATGAGGCTGAAGAGCGAGCCGACATTGCCGAGTCTCAGGTCAACAAGCTGCGGGCCAAGAGCCGTGACGTGGGGTCAAAGGTCAGAGGCTCCTCTTGATTTGAACACAACACTTCATATATGGTCCCATCATTTAAATGTCATTGATTTTTAGGTTGTGGTTTATGTGGGATACATTTAATTTCACAGATTTTAAAAGAATAAATAAACCAGACTAGGAGTGTAAAGATCAATTTTATTAAAGTTTTTTATGGAATTGAGAAGTTGTGTGAGTGGGTGTTAAAAGGTTAGAGAAACTGTAACATGACCGCTTCTTTGTAAGTGAGTTAAAAGGACTGATGGATGATAGGGTGAGAGACACATTTTATTAGACATGGAAGAAATGTCACTCCTCAGCCAGACTACACACAGGCCAGGGAGGGGTTAGTCTGTCTCGAGGTCAATTATTTTCTGCATTAATAAAAACATCAAGAGGATGCTGAGTAGAATTTTAATCTAAATATTTGTGTAAACTAAATAGCTTATCTGGTTCTGAATAAGACCACAAAGCCATGATTACTTTAAAATAAGAGGTGATTCAGCAGCTCCAACGTTAATGATAAGCCTGTAAGAAGTCAGATGTTCTCCTCCATACTTTTCCTGTCTCTCTTCAGCTGTCCTATCCAATAATCCATTAAAGAAACAAAAAGGCCCAAAAAATCACTTAAAAAAGAATAACAAATCTGAGGCCTTGTTGGTTTAAAGACAGGCTTAGAGCCTTACCTTTAGCTTTCCTCTACACTCACTCAATTTAATACATTCAATATGACACACTTCACTAGTTTAGTTTCTATATAATCTAGTTCTGATGTAATATCTTGTGTAACTCTTACATTGAGTTTGTTTGTCCTCTGTCAATAATCTGTTTCTGTTTGTCGTCTTTCTTATCACAGAAAGGACTGGATGAGGAGTGAAACCTTGTCAGACCTCTGGAAAGCCCCTGTGCTGTAGTCCCCTTTGTCTTCAGAGGAACTCTGTAGAATAAAGCAGCAAGTGCATTCAAATACATGCGTCTTCTTTTATTTCAATCAGGGAGAAATCTTATCATCTTTGCATCGTGTTGGGATGAGTCTAGCACTGAATGTGCTCCTGTGTCAGCGTTGAACTTGAAATGTAAAACAGCAGATCTACATTAAACGCACAGACAGAACACACACATGTACAAACACATTTCAGTAACCGTTCGAGTAAATCTTACCCTTTCCTCATCTGCTGACCACAAATCCAAAGTTTTTAAATTTGAGATACAGCTTTTATCCCCTGTTGCCATAGTCTTAAATCTACTCTCAGCACCTCACATAGAAGTACTCACAAAAGGTGCATCCCTGTGCCACCTAGTGTTGACACTCTGAACTGTAATCTGACTTTCTCTTGTTGCTGTTAAAACGCTTCAGACAATCGGACAGAGAGATTTTGATAGTGAAGCATTGTCTACATGTAAACCTAAACTCAGAGACAGCTACAGCTCTACACTTTCAGATGATAAAATAATAATGACCAGAAATTAACAGAAACATCTTTGGTTTAAGTTGTTGTAGGAGATGCCTCCCTAAACAAACATTTCATCAGACGCTGTGTGACGTCGTGTCGTCCTGTGTGAAACATGAACACACCTGGACGTGTCGTGATGACACAAACACTGCCAAAATGTCATTTAAAAAAAAAGTTTATAATCTTACATGCTCCTACGAGTGACAAGTGCTTCCCAATATCAACGTTATTCCAACACAAATCAGCTTTTTCAAACATTTTCTAAAATGAAGCCTAATGTTTTTTATTTTTTATCAAAAATGAGTTCGAGCATGTTGTAATAAAGAAGTTCAAATTAATGATCGGGAAAAAACACACAACTCTCTCCCTAAGACTCTTGATATTCAAACAACAGAGGATGACTTTCTTCAGGGAGAAATGTGCTTTTCTGCTTTCGGTTAGACAAGTAGCTCTTTAAATGTCTCTTTAAAGGAAGATGTTAAACATGAATTATGGTCTTCATATACTTTGTTTAGTTTGGTCCTAATAAAGTAGAAGCAAGTAACAACAAGTTCCTAACATCCTATCAATAATCAGTAATTAGGAGGGCAAACTCTGAGTTAATGACCTGTTAGCTACAGACTGTGGTCATACAGAATAAAGTAATAATACGCACTTAATAAAGACTTATAAGCAGCCAGAATGCTATTAATTAGCATGCTAATGAGCAACTAGTCAATGGGGAATATTGTGACCTTCATATTAAAGTGTACAAACTTTTCTAAAGCTCTCACAGACTTTCAATCATTTAGTACATCAGTTAAAATCAGTCAGTCTTTATTTGTAAATCACCAATTCATAACAAATGTTATGTGCAGACACTTTACAAAAAGCAGGTAAAAGTGCTTTCTCTTTGTTATATCATCTACAAAGACCCAACGTTAATCCATCATGAGCACTGAGCAACATTTAACAAAGTTACAGGGGCAAAATATCTGCCATAAAATATTGACATTAATCAAAAATCACTCCTTCAATTAAAACACATTCTCTGTTTTTAAACCCTCACTCGATTGACAAATAAAAAAACGACAGAAAGGAATATAAAGCTAAAAGTTAAACACATTTTTAATGCTAAATGTCCTAGGGAATTATTGAGAGGGTGATTTAAATACATTCATGTTTATTCTAAAGCTTGCTGACAGACTCACCGTACATCGTCCTTCCACAGCAGCACAAAGGATGATTCGATGATGTCTGTTAGAGGGAGCCAAGTGAAGGGAGCAAGCAGCTTGACACGAGGCTGAGGGTGGGAGCTCGATCTCATATGGCCCTGTCCTTTAAGGGATTGAGATATTTCATCAGATTTTAGACTCATAGAAAAACAAACACACAAACAAAGCTCAGCATACGCTTTGGTTTTGATTATCTGTCCCTCGTAGAACAACCTTTGAGCTGTGTCTAATGTACACACATGTAGGACTTTAAGTGTTTAGAAATGCTTCTGGATTAATCACACACCATGTAGCACATCAAGGTGACACCATTTGTTCTTTAACTCAGATTTGAGCAGCCGACAATTGGCCTTACCTCACAGGTGTCTGGATCAGAGGATGATTCCCACATGTAGACAACTGAGAATGAGAATTAGATCAACAACGTCAGAGCAAATTCAGATCAAGATTTGAAGGCTCCGTTGGAAAATGGAAAATGCTCTACATTCCCATTTTATAAGCGTTATCGGAACATCTGCGGTGTCATCGCTAGTGGAAAGCAACGGACAAAACTATCCAAAAGTATTTATTTTTGTTTTTCCTTGAACTAGTGGTTGGTGCGCACATCCCATGTACAGAGGCCAAAGTCCTGCAAAAGTCCAAGTGGGTAGCCCAGGTTCGAATCCGACCCTCTTTCCATTTGAGTCTAAAAGCGTCTCTTTGAGTAATGTGCCATAAAAGACAGGGAAAAAGTTGCATGGACATCAATTAATTAAGTAACAACATGATAAACATTTCTTTTAAGAAGATTTCTTGAGGGAGGTTAAAGGGTGTATTTTTAGTGTGATGCCTCCACCTGTTCCTCTTCATCCATCATGACATCAGACTCTGCACCGCTGCCCTTCTCAAGCAGAGAGAATCCAGACAAGAATTTCACAGGGTTATCTTTGTCCTGAAACAAAGGAAAGGAAACAATGCCATGACGACAGTGAAAGACACAAAGGGAGCAGAGAGCAGGAAAGTGATGAGTGATAATTTAAAGCCTCTGACCTTAGCTTTCACTCAACAACAGCTGCAGCTCTTAATTGTCTGAGCAGACGCTGTAGGAATGCATTTCATCACCTTTCACATGACTGACCCTGCATGAACTTTTTCTTTTTGATTAAGAATCGTAAGGTGACAAGTCCCAAGATGTTATCATTATGTTTGAAGAACAAGCTGCTGATCTTATTGATGTATCAGCCTCTGTTTAGGGTGCAGAGCAGAGACACTGACGTGAGCTTTAAGGAAGAACTTTTTGTTTTCACACATTTATGAGAGTTGAAGCTGATCACTTGATGATCGGCTGCCATGTTTTTTTATATTCATCTCTGTTAAAACAAAATTAGGTGCTACGTTACTAAAACGTTTAAGAGAACAAGATCATCCAAACCAAATATGCACGCCCATATAAAGTTGAGGTTGTTTGATATCAGATGGATATTACATCATTAGATACATAACAACACAATACAGCAGATGAAATGTTTTCAAAGTAACAGAGACTCTAATGTGTGAGATTAACAAGGACAACAATTAATAACAACGTGCATGTGAAAGTTGAAACTATCAAACTATTGCAGCTGAATCAAAGAAGTGGTAAGTATGAAATAACACAAATGATCTGTCAGGAGGTGTCATGAGAATAAAACAAGAGATATTTGATATCTACCCCTGATCCCCACCTCTGCCCCCTCCCTTACTTTTTACCGTTCATTGTCCTCGCCTTGTTTGTCACAAGGTGAAAGCAACAAATAGCAGCCGTACATCCTGCCCAATTAGGAGACTGCTTTTTTTTGTGAAACCTTTCTCCTGAAATTAATCCCATATTTGGCGGATAAATCACCTTTATTAGTGGAGGGAAGGCTGCTGTCAGCTGCAGGGCTCATCACTTCACTTGGTTCAAGGTTGGGAGTTAAAGGTAAGCAAAACATTTATACCCGTCCTTTGAGATAGAATTATGACATTTGAATTGACATTTTGCTGCTGTAGCTGTAAAAACAATACTTTTGACTCATCTGCCCTGCTGAAGGCTTTATGGCTGAAACATTTTGGCATGTTTTTATGAATCTTTAGCCCTGATGAATAAAAGGCTTTTTATGCTTAACCATCTGAGTGTCTTCTAAGTTGGATTCCTGCACTGAAGAGCACCAGAAGGACGAATTATCAAAACTTTTTCAACACCCTGCAGCACTCTATGCACCTGCTTTTTGACTGCTGTAGCTGTAAAAACACTTTTAGTTTGATTCTTCCAAAGTATCTCTGCAGGTGGTGTGTACTTGTAATGGAATAAAGCTTTTGTTCTGACATGTATAGAAATAACCCGACTGAGCCGGATTTCCATTGGATTGTAACACACCCTTGGTAAAAAAACAACAACTATTTTTTATTCTTTATGAAAAGTATTTTTTCATGACTAGAAAATGTAACCTTAACTTAATAGTTTATTTAAATGGTAGGTCAGTTTCATAGAGTTCTGCATCAGTTAAATCTGGTCGCTACACTGATGGCTAAGCTATTCAATCAATCAATCTTTATTTGTATGGCGCCAATTTATTACAAATGTTATCTCAAGACCCGATACATAAAGAGCAGGTCAAAGACTTTACTCGTTGTCATGTTATCTACAAAGATCCAACATTGATCCATCATGAGCACTAAGCTACATTGCATAACGACTTGAAACAATTCCTTTTGCACATCCATCAGTAGTTATCCATAATGCTTAGTGAACGTTTTAACAATTCACTCGTAGTAGTAATGGTTTATCATTTCAGGTTGAAACATGGGTGATGCTGTCATGAGAGAGTTTGGGGCTGCTGCTTCATATCTGAGAAAGTCAGATATGGAGCGCCTAGAGGCCCAGACCCGACCCTTCGACATGAAGAAGGAGTGCTTTGTTACTGACCCTGCGGTCGAGTACGTCAAAGCCACCATTGTCAGTCGTGACGGTGACAAAGTTACCGCTAACACTGAGTTTGGAAAGGTAGACACACCCTAGCTTTAGCAGGGGTGCATATTTGTTGCAGTCTACCTTTGCTTGGTGTGACAGATGAATTGATGTATATTCTTTTTTCTCAGACTGTCACCGTGAAGGAGTGTGATGTTCACCCTCAGAACCCGCCAAAGTTTGATAAAATTGAGGACATGGCGATGTTCACCTTCCTCCACGAGCCCGCTGTGCTGTTTAACCTCAAAGAGCGTTACGCAGCCTGGATGATCTACGTAAGACAGCTATATAACCTTAATGTTTTCTTGTTAATAAGACTCCTCAACGTCTGAAGAAACTGTCCTCCAGCCCCCTCTTTAGATTGAAGATTTTTGTTTGTCACATGCTCATACAGATGTGCAGTGAAATGTAGAGACTGTTCCGCAAGGCCATGCAATAAACATTCAAATTACTAATACACATAAATACAGTAATATAGAAATATAATGTAAAATTAAAAAATAAATATTTGAATATAGAAAATATAGAATAATGTAAATAGTGTAAAGTGTCCAGGGTGTCAAAGTGCATGTGCAGATTGGGATGTGTGGTGTGTGTGCATCATGTAGTCACGGTTCTGTTTTTTTTTTTGTGTTTTTTTTGTTCTTTACATGGCAGACCTACTCGGGGCTCTTCTGTGTGACTATCAACCCCTACAAGTCGCTGCCGGTCTACAACCAAGATGTGGTCGTTGCCTACAGAGGAAAGAAGAGGAGTGAAGCTCCTCCTCATATCTTCTCCATCTCTGACAATGCCTATCAGTACATGCTGTCAGGTCATTAATCTACTTTCACATTCATGATGATCAAATATTCAACTATGAGGTCATTTCACCTTTAACACTGAAAATGTGTCAAATCTCTCCCGCTCACAGATAGAGAAAACCAGTCAATCCTCATCACGTAAGTAAGCCAGCCATTAAACCTCTTCATTTGATCTCAAAGGCTCTACCTTCAACTTCCTGTCTCTGTTTTCTCAGCGGAGAATCTGGCGCTGGAAAGACTGTCAACACCAAGCGTGTCATTCAGTACTTTGCCAGCATCGCTGCTGCCCCAGGTTTGAAGAAAGATCAAGCTGCTGAAAAGAAGGTGTGTGCTGTCATCATTTGTTAAAACTGGAAAACCACTTAATGAATTTATGTAAAGGCTTTTTCTTGTCAGTATTTTAAGGAAATCTGAAGTTGTGTCTTTAATGAACAAAATCAGGGAACCCTGGAGGATCAAATCATCCAGGCTAATCCTGCTCTGGAGGCCTTTGGGAACGCCAAGACCATCAGGAACGACAACTCCTCTAGATTTGTGAGTGTCTGTAGCTGTATTGAGGCAGCCTGATCATCAATAATGGCGGAATCATTACTCTTTCTCACAAGTGAACCTTTTGCTTTATTCTTAGGGTAAATTCATCAGAATTCATTTTGACAATCGAGGAAAACTGGCCTCTGCTGATATTGAAACTTGTAAGTAAATGCTTATGAAACAGATTTGAAGGCATCCTATATAAACTAATCAGAAAAAAATAAATAAACCTGTTGTCTCCCAGATCTTCTGGAAAAGTCTCGTGTGACCTATCAGCTCAAAGCTGAGAGGGACTACCACATTTTCTACCAGATTTTGTCTCAGAAAAAGCCTGAGCTTCTGGGTGAGCATCTGACATGTGTTATTATCAAGAGACATAAATGATGAAACTATAAGTACATATTAATAGAGCAAGATATTTGGACTAATATTGGTCCATTTCCTCCATAGAGATGCTGCTCATCACCAACAACCCCTATGACTACGCCTTCATCTCCCAAGGAGAGACAACCGTAGCCTCCATCAATGACGCTGACGAGCTGATGGCCACTGACGTTAGCTAACTCTTCAAATTCCAGTCAACCAAAAATTAATGAATCTATCTTTATGATGCCAGTAGTACATTTCTGACAATTGATATCAATTTCAGGATGCCTTTGACGTGCTGGGCTTCACTCAAGAGGAGAAGAACGGCATTTACAAGCTGACTGGAGCCATCATGCACCACGGCAACATGAAGTTCAAGAACAAGCAGCGAGAAGAGCAGGCCGAGGCTGACGGCACTGAAGGTGACCGGTGGTCTTTGAAACAACCAAATGCCAATCCTGCTAAAATAATACAAAACAAGAGTAATGAGGAGCTTGAAAATTCCACATCTTCTCAACAGTTGCGGACAAAGTTGCATACCTGATGGGCCTGAACTCTGCTGACCTCATCAAAGGTCTCTGTCACCCAAGGGTCAAAGTAGGAAACGAGTGGGTCACCAAGGGTCAAAATGTCGCTCAGGTAAGAAATTTTTATGTTCAATTCCAGAAATAAATTCCAGATTGTTTTACTAATCAGTTTGAATGTATTTCCGTGTTAGGTGTACTATGCTGTTGGGGCGCTGTCTAAGTCAGTGTATGAGAAGATGTTTCTATGGATGGTTATAAGAATCAATAATTCTCTGGAAACCAAGCAGCCTCGCCAGTACTTCATTGGTGTGCTTGACATTGCTGGATTTGAAATTTTTGATGTGAGTTTCAAACAAAACATTCATAAAGTGTGTATTAAGTAGTCTTTAAATCAAGGAGAAATCCCCAAGAGTGGCCTTACTGTGGACCATTTCATTACAGTTCAACACCTTCGAGCAGCTGTGCATCAACTTCACCAATGAAAAACTGCAACAGTTTTTCAACCACCACATGTTTGTGCTGGAGCAGGAAGAGTACAAGAAAGAGGGCATTGAATGGACTTTCATTGATTTTGGTATGGACCTGCAGGCCTGTATCGACCTGATTGAAAAGGTGAGTTAAGAACAATTCTCTATCAGGATTTCAAGTCCATTATAGAGGTCCATTGTCCATTTTCAAACAGTGCAATGAGAACATTAAACTGTACTGCTTTTTTTACAGCCCATGGGTATCATGTCCATCCTTGAAGAGGAGTGCATGTTCCCCAAAGCCTCAGACACAACCTTTAAAGCTAAGCTCTACGACAACCATCTGGGGAAAACAAACAACTTCCAGAAGCCCAGAATTGTCAAAGGAAAACCCGAGGCCCATTTTGCCCTGGTTCACTACGCTGGAACTGTTGATTATAACATTAACAACTGGCTGGTGAAGAACAAAGATCCTCTCAATGAGACTGTTGTTGGACTCTACCAGAAGTCAAATCTAAAGCTACTTGCTACCCTCTTTGCAAATTACGCTGGAAGTGAAGCAGGTAAGAAAGAACTGGGTGTATTGAATTAATCTCCCGAGGAGATGTTAATCTTCTGTCATAATGAAAGCAACAAGTTATTTTTTTAATGCCTATTGATGCATAACAGTACAATGAGTTGGACTTCACCAGAAGTCAACACTAAAGCTACTTGCTAACAACAGCAAATTATGCTGGAGCTTATTTAGGTTTGTCTGACACTTTTAGCATAAAGAAATTTCGATTATTAATGGAAATTAAGTTTAAATTCACCCCCTTCATGTGTTCATTTGTTGGTGACTGGCAGGGGAAAACGTGCTACAGCAACCTGACACATTTACAGTTTTCACGGCATGGTCAGGTAGACCTTCAAAACACACTTGGACACGTTTCAGTATCAAGCCTTCATAAGGAAGTCAAACAGACAAAAAGACCTATTGAGAAATGTAAACTGGTCTACCAGTAAAAACTTGTCCAACTGTGTTTTAAAGGTCCACATGACCATGCTGTGAAAATAATTTGGTTATATTATTAATAATTATATTTAATTATCTATTACTATAAATAACAATGTTATTAAACTACATTTAATTGACTCGGGGGCACCACCCTGAAACCAGGGAAAAATAACCAAAATATCACTGAAATCAGTCTCAAATTAGTTACTTAAGTACTAATATTATTAATAATTAATAACTGTATTTAATAAATTGAAGGCGGGAAATCCGTACACAAAGCAAAGAATGTATTTAAACAAAGTTTACTAAACACATAGGCGAACACGGCGATTCATCACAATAAAACAAATGCAGCAGCTTACAACAGATAATAAACAGAATGTGACGTCTTGTCAGTCTGGGCAGAATGTCTAACTATGTCTAAGGCTAGGCATAAAACATAAACAGGCATTAGCAAAGCTTTGCCACTCAAGGTGCATTCTTTAACAAAACAAATGAAACAAACAAACAAAAGGAGGAGAGAAAGAGAAGAGTATCAGGTGTAGAGGTGTAAAGTAACGAATTACATTTACTCGCGTTATTGTAATTGAGTAGTTATTTGCTGTACTTATTACTTTTTAAGTCGTTTTTAAAATCTGTACTTTTACTTTTACTTAAGTAGGTTTTCTATTAAGTATTTTAATTAGCTACATTTTAAAATCACATCCATTACTGAGTAAAAAAATAGGCCTGCTATGAATGATTTTCCCTCATCGCACCGGAGCGACGACAGACAGAGAGACAGAGACCCTTTTCTTGGCTCGGGGCCACTTCAGTATAGTGCAGCACAGATAAGCACCTCCACTAGAGCGGGTCTACCTGCTGAAGTTGTTTATAAACTGATGTCTTATAGTCTGTCAGTCCAAGATGATTAAAATAAGTTGGTTCTTACTCTTGGGCAAAGAAGTGGCTGAGGATGCTTTGCCTTTTTCTCACTGCAGCATTCGCGACTACAATCGCCGCTGCAGCTCTGCTGCAGCTCTGAGCGATAAACACATTTAGTTACGGAAAGATTTTCACAATAAAAGTCCCTAATTGCCATCTCTGTGATGTGCTTTTATTTTGAAGAAGACGTATGAGGAAGTTGGGTGTTATATGCTGCTGCAACTTAACACATCTCAGATGTGTGAAAATAAATACTTCAAACCAAACAGACTCAGTTAGAAGCTTCAGTAGCTAATAGGTAAACAAACAGTGACTAAAACATCTAATATAAGCTCATAAAGGCTCATTTTAAAACAATAAATAGATTATCTTTCATCTCAGGTTTAGTTGCAGCTAAGTCAGCCTTTGAGGCTGTCTTTGAGACTAACCAGCCTCAGAATAACAAAACTGAAAACACTAAAATACTCTTAACACTTTTTATGATTGAGACAAAGATCCTTTTAGTATTTTCTTAAATAGTTTAAAGGCTTAATATGTGTTTTTCCGCACTTCAAGTATATCCTCTGAAAATAACTCTGTGAGTAATGACTGTCTACAATGGGTGTAACACCCAAGTCCGACTGTCTGTGATGCATTCCGAGTTTTCCGAGTCCTATCTTGAGTTTGTTAACATCGCCAGGACGGCCGGCCAACTCATCCCCTTGTGTATAAAAGTTGTTTAATTGAGGGACTAGAGAAAAGAAGAATAACATACTGTACTCACTGCTTAACTGTGTTTCTAGATCACGCTCATTTCGAGTAAATTTACATGCAGTGTGAAGATACGAGCATAATAAAGATCGCTAGCATTAGCATGCTAACACAACATTGCAGCGCAAGTTGTTTTGGTTTCATGCTGGTGATCAAGGGCGACATCTGCTGGATCAAAAAATCGCATATAAAGCCTTTAAACATTTCCCTTCATAAAACAGCTGATTACTTTAACATACAATCCTTTATTATTTATTCAACATTGTGTATATTTTGTTTTTGTCAATGGGGTAGAAAAGAAAATATTTATCTGAAAAGATAAATCTTAAAGATTGGCCTTAAATTAAAAAAACTTCGAGATTAATATCCCCTCGTCCTTTTTTCACGACACATGAGAGATGTGTTGTTAAAAAAAAGTAACTAAGTAACTTTTACTTAAAGTACATTTTAAACAAGTTACTTTTTACTTTTAAGTTGAGTACATTTTTAAACTGGTTATTTTACTTGTACTTAAGTAAAATTTTATCTAAGTAACAGTACTTTTACTTGAGTAGAATATATTAGTACTCTTAACAGCTCTGATCGGGTGTAGATTTGTGGGCTAACTCCTAGCCTGGGCAGGAGTAAGCACTTTGGTGGGTTTAACAGTGGAGGCTACTCCCCCCTCCCCAATGGGGAGTCAGAACCGTGTTCTCTGTAAGGGATGGAGGCCCACTGACTTATCACCTCTGTCATGCGCTCCAACTCACTGGCAGAACTGGCAGAACTTGCTTCCTTAGGAAGTTCGTGGGAACTCCGGTTATACCTACCCTTCTGTCTCAGGCTACGGCCATCGCGAGAGTTCCGTTCGGATCTGGTAGTGATCAGTCCTCCAGGCTGGAACCTACCCTGTGGTTGGCTCCCACCTTCACCCCTCTGGTTCTGTTGTCTATTCTGCCGGTGACGTGGTCTCTTAGGCTTATTCCTAGCACGAGGCAACTTGTTGCCTTCACGTGTTAGGCATTGTGTGTCACAAACCCCGAACGTAAGCGTGTCTCCCAAACCTCCTGTGCGAATTTCTTGATCTCTGGCATACTAAGCTGATGTGTTGGGCAATGCATGGTGACATCGTACTGCACACAGCCATGCAGATTGTGCAGGTAGATGGACTTGAATGGTTGGTCCTCTTCCAAACCTGGAGCATCACATCCCTGGAAATATGCAGATTTTAGGCGCCGGTAATAATGGGGGCCTCATGCTTCTGGTGCCGGACACTTAAGGCTCTAAGAGGGGCAGATACGGAGTCGGTGAAGTCGGAGAATTCCTCGCACAAAGCGCTGCAGAGTGCTGAGTACTGGTCTCTGATTGCAGACTGGAGGGTAGTCATGAAGTCATGGACATGGGCTCCACACTCGTGGAAGTTGTCTTGCAGATCAGCCTGAATTTTTCATGCATCAGGTAAATCACAGAGGCACAGGTTGATCTCTCTGAGGTTATCATCAATGCTGAAATTTGGGTCCCCTGGGTCAAACCAGTCTACATCCTTTGCCAGGGATTCAATGAGCCGTGTGCGCATTCTTTGATCTGGGTGGACAGGAGCCATCCAATTCATCTGATATTTCAGAACTTCTCAGCTGTGGACCATGCGGTGTGGACTTACAGGTAACAGGAGGGGGCCTGGTGTTACCTCTGCCTCTGGGGGCTGAGAAGTCACCCCCCTTCCTATGTGGTGATTCAAACCTGTGAAGGTGTGAAAAGGTGTCACAGCTGTCCGGGGACTGGGACGTTTCCCCAAAGGGAAGGGCTCCACAGTCAAAGTCTTTGTTTTTAGGAATGGCAGGGAAAACAAGACTCCTTTTCTTAGTCTTTGGGTTATACTGGCTGCTCGGTTCTTTTCTGAGCTTTTTCAGAAGGGTTGTTTGATCTCTTAAGGGGCTTGGTTAAAGATCAGAGCCATATTCTGACAATATGTCTTGATCAATGCTTACCTGTGCTCCTTGTATAATGTCAAACACATCCGGCACTTCCTGTTAGCAGTTTTGAAGTGCTGACGAATAAATGTATTTTCTGCCAACAGGGATTGAATGTGGTTCTGCAGGGCTTCTTTTTCTACTTGCAGCTGGGTTTGCTGCAGGAAGGACTTGCGTTGGGAAAGAAGGAGGAGTTGCCCAAGAACATTCAGGATTATGCTTTGGGGTTTTCTGGCTCGGTGGTTGGCCTGATCAACGAGCTCCTTTAACTTCTTATCACAAATGCTAATTGAATAGCTATTTAGGTTGGTTATCTCCTCTAAGGAGAGGTGCGTCAGACCAGCAACAGTTTCTTGCAGTTCTGCGTCGTCTGATCCAAAAGGAGTCTCAGCTCCCGGCTCACCTAGGGTCTTGGTACACATTTTACGAGATAAAACGGAACCACAGTGGATTACTGTTAACAAAGCTGCTAAGCTAAACAAAGCTAGATCACCATAAGAGCAAATCTTATCTAAGATTATCTAACTGATCACTGCAGACTATCCTAGAAGCTAGGAGAGGGGATTCACACCTCATGTCCTCAAAGGAAGGGAGGAACTCACACCTCTCAGACAGCTGGCTAAGCAACAATTATGAGGTTACACTCTCAACTGGAAAAATGGCTAAATAGTTGTCTCAAACAACAAAGAGCACACAAAAAGAATTAAAACTACTCGACTCACCAAAACACAACAACACAACTAAAACACAACTTGATGGCTGCTTTGTTTGAAATGAGAAGTCAATGTTCAAAACAAATACATTTCTTTAGAAGAATTTCTTAAGGATAAAACAGGATAAAAATCAACAAACTAATTCATTGAGAAAGTCACCTTGGCTGCATCATTATGTTCAACAACATACAACACAAACTAAGTCACAGCTTGATGTCTGGGTTGAATAAACAACAAGCAACAAACTGAATCCCAAAAGAAAAGAAAAAAGTTCTCAAGAAAAATTTCTTTAGAATCAAAACGTTGGATTACTGTGCATTTACGGTGCAATAAAGCTGGTTTTATTGAATGCCTCACACGGGGCACCACCCTGATTAAACATAGTTTAATGATACTGTTATTTACATTAATAAATAATTAAATATAATTATTAATAATATAACCAAGTTTGACTAGATAAGACCCCAAAAATATTATTTTTTACTTTTTCTTTTAAAATACTCTCTGTTAGTTCAAGAGTCTGGGGGGAAGGCTAAAGGTGGTAGCAAGAAGAAAGGTTCGTCCTTCCAAACTGTATCAGCCTTACACAGGGTAAGTTCAACACAATTCACAGTTTTTGTTAACTAATTGAGAGGTTCTTCTCAGATGTAAGACAATGTCGTCTTAGACTCCTTGACTGTATGTTCTTGTGTTTTTTTCTTGTTTTTTTTTACAATTAGAAAGGAACCACATTGGAAATAATAATTGGCAATCAATGTTGTCCTCTGTGGTGCATTCAACAGGAGAACCTGAACAAGCTGATGACCAACCTGCGGTCCACTCACCCTCACTTTGTGCGCTGCATCATCCCCAATGAGACCAAGACTCCTGGGGCCATGGAGAACCCTTTGGTGATGCACCAGCTGCGCTGTAACGGTGTGCTGGAGGGCATCAGGATCTGCAGGAAGGGCTTCCCAAACAGGATCCTCTATGCAGATTTCAAACAGAGGTTTCTGTCAGATAAACAAATGGGTGACAAATTAAATGTAAAAACAGCCAGTTTCTTTAAGGACATGACAAGTTTACTTCTCATTGCTTTTCAAAGATGCTGGCATCCCGCTAGATGGACGGACACCATTTTATACAATTTAACATTTTTAATATAAAAAAGAGGTCAAGAGTTTTGTCAAACGTGTTGCTTCAAAAACTTGAATATGAGTCCAAATTGAGTTGAGATCTGGAGACTACAAAGAACAAAGCACAATTGAGCCCTTTTGCCATGTGAGCATTAGTTATGGTTTTCAGATAACTTTTGCCATTGATTAGTCACCACTAAGAACAAGACATATACCATATTGTGATAGTATGGTATTCAGTATTTTTTGTATTCTGGTATTGTATAAGGCAGGAAATAACATATTGCTTCTTCATTTAAAAGATACCGCATTTTGAACCCAAGTTCTATTCCTGAGGGACAATTCATCGATAACAAAAAAGCTTCAGAGAAGCTTTTGGGATCCTTGGACATAGACCATAACCAGTACAAGCTGGGGCACACCAAGGTAATTA
Source organism: Labrus bergylta (assembly GCF_963930695.1). Taxonomy (NCBI): domain Eukaryota; kingdom Metazoa; phylum Chordata; class Actinopteri; order Labriformes; family Labridae; genus Labrus; species Labrus bergylta. The sequence continues at coordinate 31,926,149 of NC_089198.1, read as the reverse complement.
CTGAAGAATAACTTGAAAACCTGTATACTTAAAATAGGGTATGACTGCATATATTAATAATGAAAAAAGATTTCATCGGGTAGTCATAAGACATACTACTTAATGTACGCCCAACCCTCCAACGAGCAAAATTGTGTTTGCAACTGCTAAATGTCATCTGTTTGTAAAAAGGTGTTCTTCAAGGCTGGGCTCCTTGGTCTGCTGGAGGAGATGCGAGATGACCGTTTAGCTCTAATCATCACCAGGCTCCAGGCAAGGTCTCGAGGAGTTCTGGCAAGAATTGAATTCCAGAAGATTGTGGAACGCAGGTAAATACACAAAAATGGCAAAATTATTTTAGTTAGTATTCAACTAATTTCAGTGAATTGGGCATACAGAAGAGCAGCGGGATGGAGGAACCAGTGCACTAAAATCAAAATGGAAATTAAGCCTTTTTAGATGGATATTTCATTGACAAGCTACTGTCCTCTGGAACTCATTAAGTAAGAGAAACTAGCTTTACCTCAAGATACAAAGACATAATTGAACAAATAATGCTTCCAGCAGCGGTCAAAGATTTTGAGTTCATTTTTTTCAAAGAGTTAGACAGTCTGCATTCTTATTGTGTATTAAGTTGCATCGACTAGCCAGTACTTTATATGCACAAATTAATTGATTGTACAAAACTGGTGAAGAGTTAATAAATAGTCTTAAAGTTCCTCAACACTGAAACCATTTATGTATCAATGCATGCAGGGATGCACTACTCGTGATCCAGTGGAACATCCGGGCCTTCATGGGGGTCAAGAATTGGCCCTGGATGAAGCTGTTCTTCAAGATCAAACCTCTGTTGAAGTCAGCAGAGACTGAGAAAGAGATGGCCAACATGAAGGAAGAGTTCCTGAAGCTGAAAGAGGCTTTTGCGAAATCTGAAACTCGTAGAAAGGAACTAGAGGAGAAAATGGTCTCTCTTCTCCAAGAGAAGAATGACCTGCAGCTCCAAATTCAGGCTGTATGTTTATAATCAGTCAGCATTTCACATGATATAAGAATCAAACTGTTGTGAAAAAGTTTGCCTCAACCTTCAATAGGAGCAAGATAATCTTGGTGATGCTGAAGAAAGATGTGAGGGGCTGATCAAAAGCAAGATACAGCTGGAGGCCAAAATCAAAGAGCTGACAGAGAGGCTGGAGGATGAGGAGGAGATGAACGCTGAACTTACAGCTAAGAAGAGGAAGCTGGAGGATGAGTGTTCAGAGTTAAAGAAGGACATTGATGACTTGGAGTTAACTCTGGCCAAAGTGGAGAAAGAGAAGCACGCCACTGAGAACAAGGTACTAAAAACATGAAACTGACAATGCAATGCAAAACAAAAACAAAGTTATTAAAAACTTAAAAATGATTCACAAACCATGTTCTTGATCCAAATTCTTACTGTCTGTGTTAGAAAAGGTATTTTCTTGTTCTGTTTCTGTGAGTGTCTTACTAAACATTAAAACTGTTCATATAACAGGTGAAGAACCTGGTCGAGGAGATGGCAGCTCTGGATGAAATCATTGCTAAGCTGACCAAAGAAAAGAAAGCATTACAGGAAGCTCATCAGCAAACACTGGATGACCTGCAGAGTCAACACCCTGACCAAGGCCAAGGCTAAGCTGGAGCAGCAAGTAGATGATGTAAGAACATAGAGAGTTGGTGTTTTAAGAAAAACTTTATTTTATAAATTTAACTGGAAAACTGTTATGACGATTCATCACAGCTTGAAGGCTCCCTTGAACAAGAGAAGAAAATACGGATGGACCTTGAGAGGGCAAAGCGCAAGCTTGAGGGAGACCTGAAGTTAACTCAAGAAAGTATCATGGACCTGGAGAATGACAAGCAGCAACTCGAGGAGAGGCTGAAAAAGTAATTTGAACACTGCACTTAAAAAAATGAATGGATTTCAAAATTTGTGTCATCGGTACATTACTCATGTTTAAAATCCACAGGAAAGATTTTGAAGTCAGCCAGCTTAATGGCAAAATAGAAGATGAACAAATGATGACTGCCCAGCTCCAGAAAAAGCTCAAGGAGTTGCAGGTAATGTTATATACTAAGAAGAAAGTTAATGTGCTAATCCAGCTTGTGACATTTCAGAATTGCCACATTTCATAGCCATGTAATATTAGAATATACTTGACATTGCTCTAGGCCCGCATTGAGGAGCTGGAGGAAGAGCTGGAGGCAGAGCGAGCTGCCCGAGCTAAGGTGGAGAAGCAAAGAGCAGACTTGGCCAGAGAGCTGGAGGAGATCAGTGAGAGGCTGGAGGAGGCTGGTGGAGCAACATCTGCCCAGATTGAGATGAACAAGAAGAGGGAGGCAGAATTCCTGAAGCTCCGCAGAGACCTTGAAGAGGCCACTCTGCAGCATGAAGCCACAGCTGCCACTCTCAGGAAGAAACAGGCCGACAGTGTCGCTGACCTTGGAGAGCAGATTGACAACCTGCAGAGAGTCAAACAGAAACTGGAGAAGGAGAAGAGTGAGCTCAGGCTGGAGCTGGATGATGTGGTCTCCAATATGGAACATATTGTCAAGTCTAAGGTCATCTATCTATAAGTGTTGTATGTTTTTATATTCATTGTTTAATTAGTACTAAGTTGTTCATGTGCCTTTTTATTTCAGACTCATTTGGAAAAAATGTGCAGGTCTCTGGAAGATCAGATGAATGAATATAAAACGAAGGCCGAGGAGGGGCAGCGTGTCATCAACGACTTCACCATGCAGAAAGCAAAGCTTCAAACTGAGAATGGTATGCCTCATGATTTAATGACATTGTTCAGGGATATCAAAAAGTGCTCATATTATACATTTACAACACTTAGGTGAACTTACAAGGCAGATTGAGGATAAGGACTCCCTGGTGTCTCAACTCACCAGAGGAAAACAGTCCTATACTCAGCAAGTTGAAGACCTTAAAAGACAACTGGAGGAGGAAGTGAAGGTAGCAAACAAATGGTACCTCAATTTATTCAACTGAAACGTTGGACCATGAGAAGCATTAAGATGTGTGTTACATTTCAGGCCAAGAATGCACTGGCCCATGCAGTGCAGTCTGCTCGTCATGACTGTGACCTGCTCAGAGAGCAGTATGAAGAAGAGCAGGAGGCCAAGGCTGAACTCCAGCGCGGCATGTCCAAGGCCAACTCTGAGGTGGCTCAGTGGAGAACTAAGTACGAAACTGATGCCATCCAGAGAACCGAGGAACTGGAGGAGGCAAAGTAAGTCTCTTTGAGATATAAAAATGTGATATGTTATTCCTCAGGAGATGTTTATCTCCGTCTAGCAGATCAGCTTTTTGTTTGTGTTATGTTCTGACTAAAATGTAAGACGAACAAAAAGTTTGTCTGTTACACGACTGAGCAGCCAGTCATTGTTGTCGAATTTATTAAAATGTATCAAACCAGCTCAACTGCAAGGACCATTAAGTTGTTTGAATGAATGATTTTTAAAGGAAGAAGCTGGCAGCGCGTCTTCAGGACGCCGAGGAGGCTGTGGAAGCAGTGAATGCTAAATGTTCCTCTCTGGAGAAGACCAAACACAGACTGCAAAATGAGATTGAAGATCTCATGGTGGATGTGGAGAGGTCGAATGCTAATGCTGCTGCTCTGGACAAGAAGCAAAGAAACTTTGACAAGGTTGTATTTTGAATAGATAAGTAAGTTAAACTCAATAAGTATAATTTGAATGGGGTGACTGTGTCTCAGTGGTACAGTTGGTCGTCTCTCAACCAGAAGGTCAGGGGTCATTCCCCAGATCCTGCAGCTACCTCTATAATGTGTTCCTGGACAAGACCCAAGTTGCTCCCACTGCTTTTGTGGTGGTGTGTGAATGTGCATGGATTGATTATTTAATACTGATGGACACTAGCAGCCTCTGCCATCAGTGTGTGAATGGATCTGAATGTGTGAAAGTGTGACCTGCTGTTTAAGAATGTTAGCAAAGCACTACACAAGCTCAAGTCCATTAACCCTTCAATGAACCTTAAATATGCATATTTCAGGTCTTGGCAGAATGGAAGCAGAAATATGAGGAGTCACAAACAGAGCTGGAGAGCTCTCAGAAGGAGGCCAGGTCTCTGAGCACTGAGCTCTTCAAACTAAAGAACTCCTTTGAAGAATCTCTGGAACAGCTTGAGACCATGAAGAGAGAGAATAAGAATCTGCAGGGTAAGGGTCAACACAGTTCAAGCTTGTTTTACAAATTAGTTTAAACCTTTGCTAATGTTAAAAAAATAATTCTCAGAGGAAATAGCCGACCTCACTGAACAAATCGGTGAGGGAGGAAAGAATATTCACGAGCTTGAGAAGATTCGAAAACAACTGGAACAAGAGAAGTCTGAGATACAAACAGCGCTCGAGGAAGCTGAGGTATGCTCAATGTTCTCAAGGTGGACTTTAGGAACTCCAATATACCTCAGTATTATTTATATCTAGTCCCTCTCTGTTTTAATCTTCTTTCTTGATAGGCCTCATTGGAACATGAAGAAGGAAAGATTCTCAGAGCTCAGCTTGAGTTCAACCAGATCAAGGCGGATATCGAGCGCAAGCTGGTTGAGAAAGATGAAGAGGTGGAGCAGACAAAGAGAAACCAACAGCGCATTGTGGATACTCTTCAGAGCTCACTGGATGCTGAGACTCGCAGCAGGAACGAGGCCCTCCGTTTGAAGAAGAAGATGGAGGGAGACCTCAATGAGATGGAGATCCAGCTTAGCCAGGCCAACAGGCAGGCGGCTGAGGCCCAGAAACAACTGAAGGCTGTTCATGCACATCTGAAGGTAAGCACTATATTCATAAAGAGAAATTAAAAACTGTATATGACCTGAAGTAACTAGATTAACAAAACAACAAACACTTATCCAGGATGCTCAGCTCCAGCTTGACGAGTCTATGCGATCAAACGATGACCTTAAAGAGAACATTGCCATCGTTGAGAGGCGCAACAACCTGCTGCAGGCTGAAGTGGAAGAACTGAGGTCTGCTCTGGAGCAAACTGAGAGAGGACGCAAACTTGCTGAGCAAGAGCTGCTGGATGTTAGTGAGAGAGTGCAGCTACTGCACTCACAGGTGAGAATACAGTATCTGTCAATGAATTCTAGAGTATCAGTATACATGTACCATTTTCACAATGCAAATTTTGCCTATTTATGAACAACCAGAACACCAGCCTGATAAACCAAAAGAAGAAGCTGGAGGCGGACACATCCCAGCTTCAAACTGAAGTGGAGGATGCAGTGCAGGAGTGCAGGAATGCTGAGGAAAAGGCCAAGAAGGCCATTACTGATGCTGCCATGATGGCGGAGGAGCTGAAGAAAGAACAGGATACCAGCGCCCACCTGGAGCGTATGAAGAAGAACATGGAGCAGACCATCAAAGACCTGCAGCACCGTCTGGATGAAGCTGAGCAGATCGCCTTGAAGGGAGGAAAGAAGCAACTGCAGAAGCTCGAGACCAGGGTGAGTGTACCTTTTCTTTTGCTCATTAAGAAAACCAATAGGTGGTTGAAGTTGGCTGACTTTTGCTGCATGTGCTTTCTACATCCATCAGGTCAAGGAACTCGAGAATGAGGTTGAAAGTGAACAAAAAAAGGCCAGTGATGCTGTAAAGGGAGTGAGAAAATATGAAAGACGTATCAAGGAGCTTACCTATCAGGTAATAACATATGACTGAAATATATTTATGCCAATAAAATTATGTTCAGAATAAGAATATAATCACAAATATTTATTTTATGTTTCCTGATGTAGACAGAAGAAGACCGTAAAAATCTTGCTCGACTTCAAGATCTGGTGGACAAGCTGCAGCTGAAGGTCAAATCCTATAAAAAGGCAGCCGAGGATTCTGTAAGTATACATACAAATTCCAAGATTTAGTTTCTCAGTAGATTATGGGCCAGATTTACGGATTTAAGGTCCCAAGTAAAGAGTACTAAATTGCGTGTTCACTCCAAAAGTTTGCACGTTTGGTTGGTGGGCGTTTTGCGGGTGATCTACTAAGAAAATTTGCGTGAATGACAACAGGTGCAAACTTTGTGGAGGCAGTGTTAGGTTTTTGCGTGTTTTACTGGTTTACATCACGGAGAGTTTGGACAGAAAGCAGGATGACTGCAAGCGCAAAATAGGTATTAGTGGGAGAGGCAAATAAACGCGCAATACTTTCGAGTTATAGGAGATAAATCTGAATATTACAAAGAAAATTTTGGTTATAATAAAACCTCGGCATTAGCCAGGGCCTCTCTTTTCTTCCCTTAATCTTAAGAATGAAGTGTCATACATTGCGCAGGAGATGCGAGCTGTGTCCTCTGTGGCACGGGCGCTCTACACTTGCCATTGGTGTGCACCAGACAGCTGGCCAGCGCTGTGTCTGATCAGACATAAATGCCCTGGAAAGAGGTATCGAAGACAGGGGTACAAACAGTGGTGAGGTACCCCAATCAGATAGCACATTTTTTGCTGGTGGTATCAAGTTTGCACAGGTTTTAAGACACCCAAACCTTTAGTAAATCTGCCCCAAAGTAGGTAACATGTGAGGTGTGTCTGTGTTACAGGAGGAACAGGCCAATAATAATCTGACCAAGTTCCGTAAACTCCAACACGAGCTCGATGAAGCTGAAGAGAGAGCCGACATCGCCGAGTCTCAGGTCAACAAGCTACGTGCCAAGAGCCGTGATGTGGGGTCAAAGGTCAGCTTAGTTCAACAGAATAAACATAGATGATCTAAAAACCTGGTGCGATTATCTAATTTTGACTGACTCATATTTGTGTTTTTCAGAAAGGACTTGATGAAGAGTGAAGCTCTCTAAGAGAGGATCCATTTCTGAGGCACCTGTGTCCTATGTAACTGTGTCTCCCTAAACGTGTTGTTTGTTCAGTAGAATAAATTTACTCTGCATCTCAAACTGTTTCTTGACTTTTCATTTAATTTAGAGGTTAGAACGCAGAAAAGTTTACAGACCGATGCAGAGCTGGCTAAACACTGAAGCTTCAGTGTCCACCACATGGCAACCTGTGTGAGAATCAACTCTGAGGAGGAGGGGGCGGGGGGAGACAGCTCTCTACATAAACACAGGAGAGAAAGAATATTTACACTCACTTTTTTCCATATCTCACTGATTGATGTTTCACCATCAAAAGGATCAGTTATAACTCAATCAATAAGCAAGTGTGTGTGTGTGTGTGTGTGTGTGTGTTTGTTTGTTTTAAATTCTGGAAAACTTGTATCTTAGCAAATATATTAATCTTATTTCTAGTCGATTATTAATTATTATAAACCTCATTCACCTTCCAAGTCCAGATTAACATAATTTTGTAATACATAAAAAGTAAAAAGGGCCTAAATTGTTTGTAATAAGTAAACAAATATCTGTGTCTAAAATTAGATGCACTCTGCACTTGGTCTTGTCAGGTGAATGTGGCTTTAACTATGTGTAATGAGATGACAAGAAATTAGACAATACACTTGCTAAGATTTTAGTTTTTGTAGCCTATGATGTCTGCTGGACAAAAACAAAATAAAATTGTCGAAGAAGTCATACTTTAATACTCCCCGGAGAAAATGCAGTTTTTAGACTCTGTTTTCAAACATGCTACACACACACATAGGCCAGGATTACACACACACTCAAAAACAGGAACCTGCAGTATGATGGAGAGATGTCAGAGTAAGGGGCTGCACATGGAAGCCTGCCCAAGGGCACCTTGGCAGTGTGCTGGCATATCTCCAACAACAATACCCAATTCCATACTTTGGTCCGACTGGGACTTGAACCCTCCTGTTTCCAGCCCAAGTCCTTACAGGCCGAGCTACGGCGGCCCTAAACTGTAAAAGCTATTGTACAGTGAAGATGATTGATTTGACCTCCTTCAAGTAAACTCCTTCCGTTAGTCACACACTGATGGGAGAGGCTGCTATGTAAAGTATCCATCAGACTAATCCCAATCATACGCCGCCAAGGAAGCAGAAGGAGCACCTTGGTTAACTCCTTGTCTTGCCCGAGGACACATCGGACATGTGGCTTCAAGAGCAACAAAAAGTTGTGCCTGTGTGCGTCATTGTGCTCATCATGCTTTTAACAGATGATAAATGACATGTTTTTGTTTGTTGTTTTCTCAGTATATGAATGAATGAATATATTCCTCACATGGCACTATTCAGACACAAGCTGAAAATCAATTAAATGTTCCAGGATGTCAATTATCCACATCAAAACAGGAGCGTTAACATGAATCGCCAGTCCCCCAAATAATAACACTCCAAGAGGTAAGATACAACAAGTACCAACACGCCCCCCCCAAAAAAAAACACAAGAAGGAACCCACTGATAAACCAAACTAAGTCTTAGTTCATCGCTTCCAAAAGATCCTGTTCATAAACCAACGCTCACATAACAAGTCTGAGACATTTGTCTGTTATAAGTTACTTCTCTCCTCCTTTCAATCGTTTTAAAGAGAAATTCAGACAAAGCAAAAACATTATCAAAGAGAAGGAAAAATAAAAAAATCAAGAATTCATTTTAAAGTGTGTCACTAATTTTGGACACGATGACGCTGCCTCATAATTTCTATCTTCATTTGAATAAGATGACATACTTAAACGTCTGAATATTTTAATGAGTACAGTTAAAAAACTCACCTATCTTTTAAAGAGGAGGCCAGTCTGTCTCATTATGAAGCAGGGCGGGCTCTGCTAGAAGAGGAAAAAGATGCAGGACTGATGAAGACGTCAGACTGACAGATCGCTGTATTCAGGAGAACAGTCCTTCGAGAGTCGAGACACATCTAGCGTATCAAGAAACACATTTATATCAATCAACAAAGGACATGGTTACAAGTGGAAATCACACTTTGGCTAAATTATTCTAAGAAAAGCTTAAAGCAGTCACCAGTACCTTTTCTTTCTGTCCTGGTCGTTGCATTGTGAGGAGACGAGCAGCACTCAGGACTTCCTCACAGAGAGCCACTGTCTGAGTAAGTGGTGAGGAAAAAAAAAACCAAGAGAACAATCAAGTCCTGGCCTCCACCAGAGCTTAACACCCCCTTAGAAGTGACCTTTCACAATAACAAAGGCCGAATACTAAAAATAGTGCAATTGGCTTCAAACTTTAATGAGGCAAGGTGCCTCACACCTTCCCTTTGGATCTCATGCTAAAGTCAAAGACACAAGGATTAAGGACAGCTGGGAATGAGACCTGACATGCAGGGCCCAGGGGAGCTTTGAATAGACAGGGATGAAACAAAGGAGGTGAGAAACAAGCAGGGACAAGACCAAGTCAGACCTAAGAGAGTAACAGAGTCTCACTATACTTGAGTAAGTGTGAAAACGATACGTCTCAAAACGCTGCTGGTTGCTGTGGTTAACAATCATTTCTATTTGATTGGCCTTAAAGAGGACATGTTATCCCCCTTTTCCACCTTTTCAAACAGTCCCCTGTGGTCTAAATGAAACACCTGTGCTGTGCTTTGGTCAAAATATAACATGAATCAAGCACCAGAGGAGGTTTGTGACCCTGTATAAACCAACTCTCTCAGAACGCTCCGTTTTGGTGTGTGTGTCTCTTTAAATGCAATGAGCCCCTCCTGAGTTTTCCCGGTAGACATCACTCCTCTGTAGCGAGAATAAAAATGGCCGACCTGCATAAAAGTTTTGTTCTAGGCTGGGGGAGGAGTCTATGGGTGGAGATACCAGGAGAGGGGAGGTAAGAATCCCCATTGTGATGTCACAAGGAGAGCAAATTTAAAACGGAGCATTTTTCTCTGTGTTGTAAGACTTATGCAGACAACAAACAAAAGACTGGATGGGTTTATGTCACATTTTGTGGGTCAGTAGACACTCAGGTTACACAAATATATGTTCACACACACTGTATAAGTGGATTTTTCAGAATATGTCCCCTTTAATATTCTACAATTCTATAATTAATTTAGCAGACGCTTTTATCCAAAGCGAAGTACATCAGAGAGTAAGTACAACAGAAGCAAGGATCTAGAAAAAAGTGAACAATGTCAGAAAGTGCAAACAATCAGCTTTGAGTCCAATTGGACACACAGGTGCTGACAGGAAGTGCACAGAGGCAAAGCACAACATTGACAGCAGTTTTTGAGAGCTCTAATCTGTATAGAAACCATCTTATAAGTCGTCGTTATCAAACAAAAACCATCGTCATTACCATCATCGTCACCAATAATATGTATAATATAACTATACATAGATATAATATAATGAAGACCAGTCTTGCTGCTGCATTTTGTATCATCTGCAGGGGTTTGATAGTGCATGTAGGAAGAGTTGCAATAGTCAGTGCGTGATATCACAAGAGCCTGTACCAGGAGCTGTGTAGCAATATCCCTCCCTGACACACTTAAAGTTGCACTATGGAGTTTTGGTAGTGAAATTTGAAAGTTGGAGTAGTGAAAAAATTCTATGCTATATTTTCTGAACTGAACACACAAACTTTACTCAAAGTCAAAAATGGGTCCCTGACACTGTTAAGCTGTTAGCTAAAAAGCTACCAGGAGTGTTACGGTGTCACTGCTGCGGGCCCCCCACCACAACTTCTCACGTAGCATTTTATCTTCAAAACGTTTTTCAGGTACCACATTTTCCTGTGAGGACAGTTTGTGTATAGAGTTCTGAACATATACCACAGAATCTGTAGACAACTTTCACATTTCTCTACCTCCAGAGTGCACCTTTAAAATGTGGATGAACACAGGTTCATTGATCATATTTCTGTATATGATTGATGTAGTATCTACATCTGAAGCCCTAAGCAGACTTGTGAATCAATACATTTTGTTTTGCTCCATTTTCAGAATAAGTTAATTTCCATTGCTATCTCACAATCTAAATTTTTTAAATCCTGTTATCTCATGATAACAAAGCTGGTTTTTCAGTGATAAGAAGTTAATTTCTTAAGATCTCTGAGGACTGTTCCTGAAAATCCGTCGAGATAACTCGATAAATAAGTCCAGATCTGGAGAAATCAACTTAAATGTATTTGTTATCACAGGAAACCTGAGTTAAATATAATGCATTGATGCATGTCCACTGGAATCCACAGGATTCCTCACACTACACAATATACATAATGTACATATATGCACTGTGTATATGTTCTCTCTCAGGCTTTCACCTGTTGCTGCTATTAAAAAAACAAAACCCTGTCCTGACTACTGCGTCACAAGCGGTCCCTTAGCTGTCCTCTGAACCAACACCAAGCCCTGAAAGGACGCCAGCAGGAATTTCACAAGTTATCTTTGTGCTCAAGGACAAAGAGAAGGAAACAATGCTGCAGCAACAGAAGCCGGCTGAGAGCACGCGCAACCGACAACTTTTTGGATCCAAGCCTGGAGAAGGAGTCATTTAACTGTGACTTTGTTTAAGAGCACAAACATACATGCAATGTTTGTAGAATCATTTTAATTACATAAAAAATGATCAGCTTCACTTAAAATCTTAGGTAAAGGCCCCACTGAAAACACTTCTCTCTGTCTTCTTACGACAGAAACAAAGTGTTACGGAATAAAAATACAATTTTAATCTAATGTTTTAACGACATTTTCCTTTTAGGAAAAACTTCCTAAAAACTATGTTTACACCATGACAATGCCAACATGACAGCAAGCTGAATGGAAACTTTCTGGGTTCTATGAATGTGTGTGAATAGCCGACTAAGCGATTTTGGCTGAAATTGTCTTTAGGTCCCGACAGAAATTAGTAACTCATGTTCTCTGAAAAAGGAACAAAGAAAATCTGTCATCTGTATCAGTTGTAAGTCTGTAAAAACTTTGACCAATATCTGCCACAAGGTACCAATCTGATGAACCAATCAGACGCCTCCCTGTCTCCCTGCTTGCTTTCTACCCCATGCGTGCACTAGCCCACACTGAAAGCGCATAACCGATGACGGAGTTTATACTGTGAGTATGTCGTCGGCCGTTTTGAGTAGTAAATAGTCAAGTTGTTTTTTTTGTATTTGCTTACAGCTGAATGAGACATGAGACGACGTAGTTTCTACACAATGCAAGCGATGAGTTGAGGTCCGCTTCTGGACCATTGGCGCTCGTGCATGTAAGTGAGGGGCGTGGCTTTTGAGGGAGCACAGAAGGGAGGGGGTGGGTTTAGACGAAGCACTGAGTGAATGCTACTTTTAAAATCATGCCATTTTTCGAAAATGACCATCCCTGCCTTTAAAGTTGTCTGCCAGCACCAGATATTAATATTCAGTTAATCTTAGTGTTATTGTCTTAATTAATTGAATGTTATGTGTAATCTGTAATGTAGCTGCCCACCACTAGACGGGGAAGTAGCTTTAGGGATGACATTCTTCATCTACAATGCCATGTGAATGTCATTCCTTGTTATTATACATTTTCTAATCATATTCAATTTTTTACATACATAGTACACTTATAGTTACCAATTCCTTTATCAGCATGTAGTTACACATTTTGTTCACTAGAGGGCATTCCAACATTACAGATATTTTCGAGAACTTTACGCTGAATGCAGGCCTGCTCGTGGTCTCTAAATGTAATATGGGAGGTAAAGCCTTCAGGTATCAGGCACCTCTCCTCTGGAATCATCTTCCAGCCGGGGTCCGGGAGGCAGACACAATCTGTACTTTTAAGAATAGACTTAAAACTTTCCTTTTTGATAAATCTTACAGTTAGGGCTAGCGCAGGTGTAGACCAGCTCCTAGTTAGACACCATGACACAATTTAATTAAATCAACCTTAAAAACCTGGAGGACATTATACAACAATTAAATTCTTCCTCCTGCTGTCTTGATATTCTGCAAACAGGTTTTTTCAAAAAAGTTTCCCAAGTCATGGCTCCAGATCTGTTACAAATTGTAAACCTGTCACAGGTGTCTTCCCACAGGCCCTGAAAATAGCAGTCATCAAGCCACTATTAAAAAAGAACAATCTAGACGAGTCAATAATGAACAATTACAGGCCTATATCAAATCTTCCTTTTTCAAGTAAAATTATTGAAAAAACAGTTTTTCAACAGTTAAATAACTTCTTAATATTGAGCAACTGTTTTGATGTCTTCCAGTCAGGTTTTCGACAGAATCACAGCACTGAGACAGCTCTGGTTAAGGTGTTTGATGACATCCATTTGAACACAGACAGTGGCAGAACCTCAGTCTTAGTTTTACTTGATCTCAGTGCTGCGTTCGACACAGTTGACCACAATATATTACTCGACCGACTGGAAAACTTGGTGGGAGTTTCTGGCACAGTACTAAACTGGTTTGAATCCTACTTAAAGGACAGGGACTTCTTCGTGTCTATAGGTAACTTCAAATCTGAGCAAACAAAAATTACTTGTGGAGTTCCCCAAGGTTCCATCCTGGGTCCTCTTCTGTTTAACATCTATATGCTCCCACTAGCTCAGATTGTAAAAAACAATAAAATAAGTTATAATAACTACGCAGACAACACACAAATATACATTACAATATCGCCAGGTAACCATGGTCCCATAAAAGCACTGGGTAAATGCATAGAACAAATCAATGAGTGGATGTGCATAAATTTCCTCCAGTTAAACAAAGACAAACTGAGGTTGTTCTTTTTGGAGCAAAGGAGGAGTGACTCAGAGTCAGCAATCAGACTCAGTCAGTAAGACTGAAAACCACAGACCAGGTAAGAAATCTGATCATAGTGATGGACTCAAACCTACATTTTAAAAACCACATTAAGACAATTACAAAGTCAGCCTACTATCACTTGAAGTATATATATCAAGAATCAGAGGACTTATGTCCCAGCAGGACCTGGAAAAACTTGTCCATGCTTTAATCTTCAGTCGTCTTGATTACTGTAACAGTGTCTTTAAAGGCAACCCAGTCTCATGTCAAAATGTGTAATACCTATGTTGGTCCACAGCGCAAAACGTAGAAGTTTCACAATAAGGGCTCTAAAATTGTGACGTGTCTACGTTTCCTTTTGTCTATTCTTTTGTATAGGCATACCTCAGGTCACGTGACTGCCCAGTTTTCCCCTAGCGAAAAAAAAAAACATGGCAGACATCCCTTCTATTTTCGGTGGAAAATGCAATATTTTAAGATAGTTTGAGGCTTAAGTGACGTTTTGATAACCTTTCTGGCGACAAATGTACATTGTATCTTCATAGTCTTCGTTCGGTTTATGTTTATGATCTTTAGTTTGTTTGTTTCTACAAAGATTCTTTCAGGTCTCGATAGAGAAACGTTGAACTGTTACGTTTTCGACTGTTGCTATGGTGGTTGCTATGGATGCTATCAACAACGAACCGGAAGGAAGTGGACGTTCAGTTCGCGGCTCTTAAAAAGGGTTACATCAGACCCTAGACATCAAACTAAACTCCTATGCAATAAATAATGATTTCTGTTTTTTTTTTAATGGATGTCTTTCATTACAACCAAATTTAATAAAACGATTGGAACAGATCGATGCATATTAGCAACATTATAACATGTTATGTTATAACTATAACATGTAACAATACATAAAGACAATACTTTACAGTTTGTGTGATTTATATGATTTCATAATTTTATTTAACAAAATAATCCTGACAGATTAGATTAATACCAGAAAATGCAATCAATAAAGTAAACGGCCGGCGATAAGAACTACAAATGGGCGCATGACACTGACATCAAATAATGACGTATTGATAATCGTCACTTGTGAGCGACCTCTTTATTAAATCTTTCAGGGGGTATTTACTGATGTTTTTTAAGGTTGGTTGCAAAAACACATCTTAAATCTGTGTTAACCAAAGATCCCATTCCAAGAATCTAAGCAAAAACCCATTCAAAAAGCCCATTATGCTATGGTCTGCCAGTGTGCTGCTGACATGCGCAATCGTGCAGTCACGCCCACTGTCAGTTTAAAGGCAGAGGGCACGTTCACTATCGATTCAACGCCTTTCACAATTCACCTTTCACAATTGAAACACTTCAAAAAAGGGTGTTAAAAAGTGTGAAAATGTTCCAAAAGACAGAGGGTCATTCTCCACTATATGCTGTATGCTTTGTGAACAAAACTGATGTTAAAACTCCTTTTAAAGCTGCTTAAAAGAGCTAATTTGACCATTTGAGGCCTAGCAGAGACATGAAGCGTTATAACCTGTTCAACCCTGTTGCTCTTTGAAAGACATTAAACTGAATATTAAAACAATGAATGATGACAAATTAGATTAACTCTTCTATAAGGAAAGAAGGATAAAAAAAGTACTAGGATGAATTAATATGGAAAAGAGCATAAGAGATTTTTACTTTTAGCCATAATTCTAAACCAAGCACTTAAGGCTGTCCTCCAAGCCTATAGTTCCCCAGATTTCATGATATACTTACACCAAAACAAACAAACAAACAAACAAACAAACAAAATTAAAAAGAAAAAAACAAAACATTTTATGTACTGGGCTTTGAAAGCACTCTATGAAAGTATGACTGCAAGACCCCTTGCCAATGAAATGAGAATATTTAAGTTTTTGGCTTAGAGCTGAACGACATACATCGTTGGAAAGGTCTCATCCTGGAGAGTAATATATGAGAAGATGAGGTTTTAACATGACCCCTGTTTTGAAATAATGCCCTTTGAACCTTGACCCAAGGGCATATTTGAAGGCTTATACCTCAGCAACAAAAGGGGCTACAGACATGGGAATAACTGTTTTAGAGAGGTCTTGGAACAAAGTATAATGTGAGGGTAGTCAGTTCACCAAAACAACAGGGGGAGCTGCTATATATGGTTAAAATACATTTTAACAAATGTATCAATTATTTTTTAAATATCTGATAACATAAATGTGTTAACCATCCAATTAAACTCCCCTGTGTACCCTCAATTAAATATCTATTACTTCTTAGGTAAGGGAAACACTGAGATTTATCTAAAAGACTACAGTTCCTCAGAGTCAAGTCATACAGCTTGATACTGAATGGCGCCATAATTGTAGTCTTTTCCGTTTCCAAAAAAAGGTTGTAACTAGGATTATAAAAGGCTTACAAAAGATATAGTCACTGAATATGTCACGGATCTCGTGTGGCCGAAGTATTTATTGCATAGTACATATATGATCCATGTTAAAATAAAGTACATATATCAGTTCATTTCGGATATCTTTACTGTTATTCTAGAAACGGGAATTTTGATATTTATGTCTGGCGTTGTGCATAGAGGGAACATAATTAGGGTTGTAAAAAATGTATATCTACCCACTATTTCAAATATTTACTAAAGCCGAATGGGTTTTGTAAAATAATCTAGACTATATATATTGTAAAAAAAAGTGGTCAAATCAAACCTGTTTTAAAAGATAGTATTAATCCGTCAGGATTATTTTGTTAAATAAAATCATATAAATCACACAAACTGTACAGTATTGTCTTTATGTATTGATACATTTTATAGTTTATAATGTTGCTAATATGCATCAATCTGTTCCAATCATTTTATTAAATTTGGTTGTAATGAAAGACATCCATAAAAATGTAACAGAAATCATTATTTATTGTATGGGAGTTTAGTTTGATGTCTAGGGTCTGATGTAACCAATTTTAAGAGCCGCGAACCGAACGTCCACTTCCTTCTGGTTCGTTGTTGATAGCGTCCATAGCAACCACGATAGCAACAGTAGAAAACGTAATAGTTCAACGTTTCTCTATCGAGACCTGAAAGAATCTTCGTCGAAACAAACAAACTAAAGATCATAAACATAAACCGAACAAAGATTATGAAGATACAATGTACATTTGTCGCCAGAAAGGTTATCAAAACGACACTTAAGCCTCAAATTATCTTAAAATATTGCATTTTCCACCAAAAATAGAAGGGATGTCTGCCATGTTTTTTTTTTCGCCAGGGGAAAACTGGGCAGTCATGTGACCTGAGGTATGCCTATACAAAAGAATAGACAAAAGGAAACGTAGACACGTCACAATTTTAGAGCCCTTATTGTGAAACTACTACGTTTTGCGCTGTGGACCAACGTAGGTATTACACATTTTGATATGAGACTTGGTTGTTACAGGTCTGTCTAAAACATCAGTCAGACAACTGCAGCTGATGCAGAACGCTGCTGCAAGAGTCCTCACCAAGACCAAGAAAATGGATCACATCAGTCCAGATCTGAGGTCTTTACACTGGCTCCCAGTCTGTCAGAGAATAGATTTTAAAATACTGCTGCTGGTTTATAAAGTGCTGAATGGTTTAGGACCAAAATACATTAGTGACCTCCTGATTAACTACAAACCATCCAGACCGCTCAGGTCGTCTGGGACAGGTCTGCTCTCTGTCCCCAGAGTCAGAACCAAACACGGAGAAGCATGTTCAGTTTCTATGCTCCTTATATCTGGAACAAACTCCCAGGAAACTGCAGGTCTGCTGAAACTCACAGCTCTCTTAAACCGAGGTTGAAGACACACCTCTGCCTTTCAATAAACAGCTTTAATGAAATTTTAAAATGTAAATACGCACTATAAGTCTTATACTTATTACATAACTCTTTTTATATTTTTGTTTTATTTTGGTCAATTAATTTTATTTGAATGAGTTTGGTTTTATTTTAACATACAGTAGTTTAATGATTTTTAAAAAATGTTTATTTTCTTTCCTCTGTCATGATGCTTTTGATGTATTGTGTAATGCACTTTGAATTGCCTTGTTGTTGAAATAAATAAACTTTACTTGCCTTGCCTTATGCTGCTATTGGCTTAGACTACTGGGGGAACTGGCACCTTGAGCTCCTCTCTCTCTCTCTCTCTCTCTCTCTCTCTCTCTCTCTCTCTCTCTCTTGTGCATTCACATCATATTACTGCATGTATCTATCTGTAAATCTCAGTCACTAATCATATCTTTTTTACTGTGAGCTCCTGAGCTCTCTTAGGTTTCCTCGGAATCGTCATGAGCCTGGATTTGCCCAAGATTTCTGTGTCTCAAAAGGACATTTTTTCTTGCCACTGTAACTTTTGTTTAATGTTGCTAAAGTGCTACACTCATGATGGATGTAGCCGGGTCTTTGTAATATAGCAATAAATAAGGTCTTTCACCTGCTTTTAAAGTGTCTCGACTTAACATACACTTGTTATAAATTGATGCTATACAAATAAAGATTGATTGATTGATTGATTGATTGATTGATTGATTGGTTGATTGATTGATTGATTGATTGATTGATTGATTGATTGATTGACTGATTTTCTCCACGTATGATTCTCTTTATGTTGTCTTGGTGATGTCTTAGAGTTTCACAACTCTGTCAGTGATGGTTGCACGGCTCGTGATCGTGTACCTTGGCTCGAGTATAAAATCCCTTAAGCCACGACCCTGTGAGGTGTTGATTAGAGGCCAACAGGAGAAGAGGGCACTATGCTTCAACCAGATCATAACCATGTTACCAATAACTTAACAGTTTGGATTTTTAGAGTTTCTATTATCATCATTTAATTTGCATGCGGTTGCTTGGTAAATCTATCTCTTACACTGCTTTAGTCGTTATTCTCCATCTGCTGCAAGTGGATTTTACAGAAGAGATGGTGTTGGCACCAGTGTTCATTGGGTTAAATATGGAAGTTTGACTCCCAAAGCTAAGAAAATCTTCAATGTGTTAATTATTCAAATAAAAAAAATGTCTCCATCATCTCTTCACACATCTGCTGGTGGTAAAGAATAGGAGATAATACCAAGTAACACGGGTTAGAACCAGGGTGTATATCTGTGAACAGTGGTGAGTGTTAATAAAGGGCTCTCACAGCTGTGACCTTGGCCTTGTCTTGCCTCTCTGTAGACGACAGCTGCGGCTCTGTATTGTCCCTCTTGAAGTGTATTTCACACCCTATCACTTGACAGACTATTGTTGAACTCAAGAACTCAAGATATTTGATGTCGCATGAATCCTGTTTGCCTGCTCGCCTACTGTATTAGCCTGTGATATGACGTGTGTCATTAATATGCCATCATTAGGAAGCATTATGTTCATTTATGCAACAAATACAACTGCGAAAAGAAAGATCCATCATGTGTACTATTGTGGAGCAGAAAGTAGTTCAGACCATGAGTTCAGGTTTTGACATTTGAGTTTATAATCGAGCTTTGCAGCTGGATGGTTTTTCTACACTCTTTGCTATCATAATATAATTGTGTAGTATGATTCATGATTCAACGTACTGAAGCAGATGAGAAGAACTCAATGGACTGCCGCCTGCCCCTGCTCCCCTGCTCCCCCCCCCCCGCCATCCCCTCTCTTTCTCTGTCATGCCCCATCTGCTGTAATGCTGTTGTTCACAAGGTTAGCGCAACAAATAGCAACACAAGGCACTACCCAATTTGGAGAAAGCTTTTTGTGATAGGAAACCTGGATGTCATCTCCCTGATATTCATTCCCCATATTTGGCTGACAAACAACCTTTATTAATGGAGGGCAGCCTGGTGTCGCCCACTGGATCCATCATTTCACTCCAGAAAGGTTGACGGTCAAAGGTAAGGAAAAAAAATCATCATGAGTCTGTTTGAAACTTTATTTGTCTTTCTTACACTAAGATGTAATATGAAATTTGGTTTGCTCTCCTGCCAAATCATCATAAAAAGCACACAGATCTGATTTCCATTGGAGCGACACACCTCAGGTAAAATTCAAAGCTTCATTTAATGTTTTTTCATTTTTTATAACTTTTGGACTATAACAACAGCTAACCCAGTTTGAATTCAAAGCAGCATGTTTTTCTATTTATACATGCATGTGAACAACTAATACATGTGCTTTGTTTTATACCATTTGGGGGACATTATTGCTGCATTAAAAAAACATCGACTGCCTGAAACATCCAATATGTCCTTCATTTAAAGGAGCCCTGCTGTCCTCTATAACTGTATTACTGGAGACCATTCCTTTAGAGGGTTTTATTGATGTATTACTGCACTTGTTCAACAGGCAATAACTTGAAGATTGTCCTTTTTTTACAAGGATTCATAAAACTAAGTACATCATCCTGATTTACTTCATCTTTTCTTCAACTAAATTTAATTTTACCAAACCTCGTCGTTGTGTGAGCTTTCCTCGAGTCAAAGACAATCTGTAAAAGTCATTTTATTCTGACTACAGGTTGAAACATGGGTGATGCTGTCATGGCTGAGTTTGGGCCCGCTGCTCCTTTTCTTCGCAAGTCGGATAAGGAGCGTCTAGAAGCCCAAACCCGGATATTTGACATGAAGAAGGAGTGCTTCGTACCCGACCCCGAGGTCGAGTACGTCAAGGCATCCGTAACTAGTCGTGATGGTGACAAAGTCACCGTTAACACTGAGTTTGGAAAGGTATGAACACGTTCATGCACATGGTCTGCTCAGTACCATTTATAAAAAGTCTTGAGCTCGATTGAAGAACGCTTTCTTTCCGTCTACAGACCGTCACCGTGAAGGAGTGTGATGTTCACCCTCAGAACCCGCCAAAGTTTGATAAAATTGAGGACATGGCGATGTTCACCTTCCTCCACGAGCCCGCTGTGCTGTTTAACCTCAAAGAGCGTTACGCAGCCTGGATGATCTACGTGAGACAGCTTTTTAACCTTTACATTTTCTTGTTAATAAGACTCCTCAACGTCTGAAGCAACTGTCCTCCATCCCTCTCTTTACATGGTAGACCTACTCGGGGCTCTTCTGTGTGACTATCAACCCCTACAAGTCGCTGCCGGTCTACAACCAGGAGGTGGTCGTTGCCTACAGAGGAAAGAAGAGGAGTGAAGCTCCTCCTCATATCTTCTCCATCTCTGACAATGCCTATCAGTACATGCTGTCAGGTAATTAATCTACTTTCACATTCATGATGTCCAAATATTCAACTATGAGGTCATTTCACCTTTAACACTGAAAATGTGTCAAATCTCTCCCGCTCACAGATAGAGAAAACCAGTCAATCCTCATCACGTAAGTAAGCCAGCCATTAAACCTCTTCATTTGATCTCAAAGGCTCTACCTTCAACTTCCTGTCTCTGTTTTCTCAGCGGAGAATCTGGCGCTGGAAAGACTGTCAACACCAAGCGTGTCATTCAGTACTTTGCCAGCATCGCTGCTGCCCCAGGTTTGAAGAAAGATCAAGCTGCTGAGAAGAAGGTGTGTGTTGTCATCATTTGTTAAAACTGGAAAACCACTTAATGAATTTATGTAAAGGCTTTTTCTTGTTAGTATTTTAAGGAAACCTGAAGTTGTGTCTTTAATGAACAAAATCAGGGAACCCTGGAGGATCAAATCATCCAGGCTAATCCTGCTCTGGAGGCCTTTGGGAACGCCAAGACCATCAGGAACGACAACTCCTCTAGATTTGTGAGTACTGCATCATTGAGGCAGCCTGATCATCAATAATAGTGGAATAATTACTCTTTCTCATAAGTGAACCTTTTGCTTTATTCTTAGGGTAAATTCATCAGAATTCATTTTGACAACCGAGGAAAACTGGCCTCTGCTGATATTGAAACTTGTAAGTAAATGCTTATGAAACAGATTTGAAGGCATCCTAGATCAAATGATCAGAAAAAAAAAAATAAACCTGTTGTCTCCCAGACCTTCTGGAAAAGTCTCGTGTGACCTATCAGCTCAAAGCTGAGAGGGACTACCACATTTTCTACCAGATCTTGTCTCAGCAAAAGCCTGAGCTTCTGGGTAAGAGTACACAATACGCTGCATAATATATCCCTAATGTATTGTATCATGAAATTAACATTTTCTATTTTCCAATCATCATTTCAGAGATGCTGCTCATCACCAACAACCCTTATGACTACGCCTTCATCTCCCAAGGAGAGACAACTGTGGCCTCCATCAATGATTCTGAGGAGCTGATGGCCACTGATGTGAGTTTTTTTCAGTCAGAATCACTTAGAGTTATTAAGGAACAGACAGTAATAATTTATTTGATTCTCTTCAGGATGCCTTTGACGTGCTGGGCTTCACTCAAGAAGAGAAGAACAGCATTTACAAGCTGACTGGAGCCATCATGCACCACGGCAACATGAAGTTCAAGAACAAGCAGAGAGAGGAGCAGGCTGAGGCTGACGGCACTGAAGGTGAGATGCTGAGTGTGGTCTTTTTTTTTAGATGAGTTGTACTTTTATCACAATTATTATTGTTGGTGGTTTTTGCACAGCTTATCTGACTTGGGTGTATCATCTCCTTAACAGATGTGGACAAAGTTGCTTATCTTATGGGCCTGAACTCTGCTGACCTCATCAAAGGTCTCTGTCACCCACGAGTCAAAGTAGGAAATGAGTGGGTCACCAAGGGACAAAGTGTCGCTCAGGTAATGACCCGAAATAAACATTTAGAGGTTAGTCTTAATTCTACAAGTAGTGCTGAAGTTGTTTCTTTTCCTCCCAAGGTGAACTATTCTATCGGTGCACTGGCTAAGTCAGTGTATGAGAAGATGTTTCTCTGGATGGTCATAAGGATCAACCAATCCCTGGACACCAAGCAGCCCCGCCAGTACTTCATTGGTGTTCTGGACATTGCTGGATTTGAGATCTTTGATGTGAGTCTGGATTGGAAATCTCACAAACATAGATAATATTTCTGGTCAGTATTTGTATGCCGGAGTTAATTTCTGACGACTTTGGATGTTTTAACAGTTCAACACCTTCGAGCAGATGTGCATCAACTTCACCAATGAAAAATTGCAACAGTTTTTCAACCACCACATGTTTGTGCTGGAGCAGGAAGAGTACAAGAAAGAGGGCATTGAATGGGAGTTCATTGACTTTGGTATGGACCTGCAGGCCTGTATCGACCTGATTGAAAAGGTGAGCTTTTCAGGTCAACAGTATGTTTTACCCAGAAACCTGAAATGTACTCACTGTGCTTTTTCACCAATGATGAGAAATGTATCTTTATTTTCTAATTACATTCCCTCAGCCCATGGGTATCATGTCCATCCTTGAAGAGGAGTGCATGTTCCCCAAAGCCTCAGACACAACCTTTAAAGCTAAGCTCTACGACAACCATCTGGGGAAATCCAACAACTTCCAGAAGCCCAGAGTTGTTAAAGGAAGACCAGAGGCCCATTTCTCCCTGGTTCACTACGCTGGAACCGTTGATTATAACATCAACAACTGGCTGGTTAAGAACAAAGATCCCCTGAATGAAACGGTGGTCGGTCTTTTCCAAAAATCAAACCTCAAGCTTTTAGCTTTGCTCTTTGCTGGATATGCAGGATCTGATTCTGGTATGTTGACACTAAGACTAACAACTAAAGAACGACAACACCTTAGTTAACATATTGATGATACCTGGTTGTATTAATGTAAAGTTTTTGAACCATTTCCTGTTGACTTTCTTATTTTGTTGTATTTGTTATTTAGCGCCGGAGTCTGGTGGAAAAGGGAAAGGTGGTAGCAAAAAGAAGGGTTCCTCATTCCAAACTGTATCGGCTTTGCACAGGGTAGGATATACGAGTCTTATTCATAAACATGTTTCAAATGATGTAGTCTAACATAGCCGTAGCCATTATCACATATGTACTCCTGAAAATGTCAAGAAAATGTCAGACAGGCTCCCTCTGAAATCTTACCTTAGACTATTCCTGCATAGGACACTATCTCTGTCAGATGGACCCAGAAATTACTTGAAAATAAAGTCTGAAGATATGATGAGAATTTTGAAATAAATATCAATGGTCTTTGTGTTCGTCATGTTCACAGTGTCAAGAAAAGAGAGGAGAAGAACAGACTATCAAACAGAAAACCTGATGCAGCAGTTTCATTATGTGCACAGAGATCACAGGTTGCAAGTTATACATCACCATTCCCAGTGAATTTTACAGGATATTTCCTGCTTCTTTCTCACAACGACTCACCCTGACTTCATGCAGAAAATCAATTAGGGCAGTCCATTTGACTGGCAGGAAAAACCTTTTTGCATAAGTGAACAGGGATAATGTCTACTTAACAATATTAACGTGTTTTAAAGAAAGTAAATGCAAATCTATTACTTGTAGGAGAACCTGAACAAGCTGATGACCAACCTGCGGTCCACTCACCCTCACTTTGTGCGTTGCATCATCCCCAATGAGACCAAGACTCCTGGGGCCATGGAGAACCCTCTGGTGATGCACCAGCTGCGCTGTAACGGTGTGCTAGAGGGCATCAGGATCTGCAGGAAGGGCTTCCCCAACAGGATCCTCTATGGAGATTTCAAACAGAGGTTTGCTAGTGACAATCAAACACACACGTTTCAATTTAAAAATGAACAGACACAGAATAGTTGCAGTGACTTCAGGGATATGCACTGACTTTCTATCTTTTGGATCTTTGTCAAAAGGTACCGTATTTTAAACCCCAATGCCATTCCTGAGGGGCAGTTCATTGACAACAAGAAAGCTGCTGAGAAACTGTTGGGTTCTCTGGATATTGACCACAACCAGTACAGACTGGGGCACACCAAGGTCAGTGTTTAAAATGTTGATAAGGGGTGATTCATTTTGCATAAAGATTTGTAATTACTGACCATCAAATCTACCAATACTAAACAGGTGTTCTTCAAAGCTGGACTGCTGGGTCTGCTGGAGGAGATGCGAGATGACCGACTAGCACTAATTATCACCGGCATCCAGTCTCGGTCACGAGGTCTTCTGGCAAGAATTGAATTCCAGAAGATTGTTGAACGCAGGTACTTGCTTCTGAAACAGTCAAATTATGTAAATCAGGTCAAGCCAAGTCAAAGCGTTTTTTCTTTATTTATCTCCATGACAACAAAGATCAGTAAAATCATAGCTTTCAGGGGTGGAAACGGATTTAGAGGATATTAAAAAACAAAATCTTTCTTGACAGTTTTCCTTTCTGGAGCGAGCTGTCATACAAGTGTTATCTGTTGTCTGCAGGGATGCACTACTCGTGCTCCAGTGGAACATCCGGGCCTTCATGGGGGTCAAGAATTGGCCCTGGATGAAGCTGTTCTTCAAGATCAAACCTCTGTTGAAGTCAGCAGAGACTGAGAAAGAGATGGCCAACATGAAGGAAGAATTCCTGAAACTGAAAGAGGCTTTCGCAAAATCTGAAGCCCGCAGGAAGGAACTAGAGGAGAAAATGGTCTCTCTTCTCCAAGAGAAGAATGACCTGCAGCTCCAAGTTCAATCTGTATGTTTATAATCAGTCAGCATTTCACATGAAATACGAATCAAACTGTTGTGTAACCGTTTGCCTCATCCTTCAATAGGAGCAAGATAATCTTGGTGATGCTGAAGAAAGATGTGAGGGGCTGATCAAAAATAAAATTCAACTTGAGGCAAAAGCCAAAGAGCTGACAGAGAGGCTGGAGGATGAGGAGGAGATGAACGCTGAACTTACAGCTAAGAAGAGGAAGCTGGAGGATGAGTGTTCAGAGTTAAAGAAGGACATTGATGACTTGGAGTTAACTCTGGCCAAAGTGGAGAAAGAGAAGCATGCCACTGAGAACAAGGTACCATAAACTCTTATTACGTTGGAATAACTTTGTGAGTTCCAAATAATATTGAAACTGAAGTCCTTGATCATATTGTCCATTGGCCATAGGTAAAAAACCTGGTCGAGGAGATGGCAGCTCTGGATGAAATCATTGCTAAGCTGACCAAAGAAAAGAAAGCATTACAGGAAGCTCACCAGCAAACACTGGATGACCTGCAGAGTGAAGAAGACAAAGTCAACACTCTGACCAAGGCCAAGGCTAAGCTGGAGCAGCAAGTAGATGATGTAAGAAATCCCAGCTTCAGTTGGATTTGGCTATGACAAAACATTAGTAGACAAAGCCTTGACATTTTTACATCCCACAGCTTGAAGGTTCCCTAGAACAAGAGAAGAAAGTGCGAATGGACCTTGAGAGAGCCAAGAGGAAGCTTGAGGGGGACCTGAAGTTAGCTCAGGAGACTATAATGGACCTGGAAAATGACAAGCAGCAACTTGAAGAGAGGCTGAAAAAGTAAGAGTGAAAGAAAGCAGCCTCTAAAAAAAGCTAAGTATTTTTTAAACTGTTTAAGTCAACTGATCAATATAAATTTTTTTCCCTCAGGAAAGATTTTGAAGTCAGCCAACTCCTTGCCAAAATTGAGGACGAACAAATAATAAGTGCACAGCTCCAGAAAAAAATAAAGGAGTTGCAGGTAATAATGTAAAAAAGTGCATGAATATGTAATTTTATGACCACATTGTGCATCTTTGAAATTTGCACAAAGCTTTCCATTGATGATCCTTCTAGGCCCGCATTGAGGAGCTGGAGGAAGAGCTGGAGGCAGAGCGAGCTGCCCGAGCTAAGGTGGAGAAGCAAAGAGCAGACTTGGCCAGAGAGCTGGAGGAGATCAGTGAGAGGCTGGAAGAGGCTGGTGGAGCAACATCTGCCCAGATTGAGATGAACAAAAAGAGGGAGGCAGAGTTCCTAAAGCTCCGCAGAGACCTTGAAGAGGCCACTCTGCAGCACGAAGCCACTGCTGCCACTCTCAGGAAGAAACAGGCCGACAGTGTAGCTGACCTCGGAGAGCAGATTGACAACCTACAGAGAGTCAAACAGAAACTGGAGAAGGAGAAGAGTGAGCTCAGGCTGGAGCTGGATGATGTGGTCTCCAATATGGAACATATTGTCAAGTCTAAGGTCATCTATCTATAAGTGTTGTATGTTATTATATTCATTGTTAAATTAGTACTAAGTTGTTCATGTGCCTTTTTATTTCAGACTCATTTGGAAAAAATGTGCAGGTCTCTGGAAGATCAGATGAATGAATATAAAACAAAGGCCGAGGAGGGGCAGCGTGTCATCAACGACTTCACCATGCAGAAAGCAAAGCTTCAAACTGAGAATGGTATGCCTCATGATTTAATTACATTGTTCAGGGATATCAAAAAGTGCTCATATTATACATTTACAACACTTAGGTGAATTTACAAGGCAGATTGAGGAAAAGGACTCCCTGGTGTCTCAACTCACCAGAGGAAAACAGTCCTATACTCAACAAGTTGAAGACCTTAAAAGACAACTGGAGGAGGAAGTGAAGGTAGCAAACAAATGGTACCTCAATTTATTCAACTGAAACGTTGGACCATGAGAAGCATTAAGATGTGTTTTACATTTCAGGCCAAGAATGCACTGGCCCATGCAGTGCAGTCTGCTCGTCATGACTGTGACCTGCTCAGAGAGCAGTATGAAGAAGAGCAGGAGGCCAAGGCTGAACTGCAGCGCGGCATGTCCAAGGCCAACTCTGAAGTGGCTCAGTGGCGAACTAAGTATGAAACTGATGCCATCCAGAGAACTGAGGAACTGGAGGAAGCAAAGTGGGTAAAATATATGGACTTGAACATCGATACACAGATTCTTAAACAAAGAATCCTGACTAAATTTGATCCTAATCCAGGAAGAAGCTGGCAGCGCGTCTTCAGGACGCCGAGGAGGCTGTGGAAGCAGTGAATGCTAAATGTTCCTCTCTGGAGAAGACCAAACACAGACTGCAGAATGAGATTGAAGATCTCATGGTGGACGTGGAGAGGTCGAATGCTGCTGCTGCTGCTTTGGACAAGAAGCAAAGAAACTTTGACAAGGTTGTAATTAAAATATTCTAGTTTCACTTTTTCAAAAACTATAATTATAATGGGTCGGTTGTCTTTCAACCAGAAGGTCAGGGGTCAGAAGACTAGAGAAGTGCTACACAAGCTCAAGTCCATTCACCCTTCAATAAACCTTAAATATGCACATTTCAGGTCTTGGCAGAATGGAAGCAGAAATATGAGGAGTCACAAACAGAGCTGGAGAGCTCTCAGAAGGAGGCCAGGTCTCTGAGCACTGAGCTCTTCAAACTGAAGAACTCCTTTGAAGAATCTCTGGAACAGCTTGAGACCATGAAGAGAGAGAATAAGAATCTTCAGGGTAAGGGTCACCCCATGGTCACCCCCTTTTTACATCTCAGAACCCATTGGAAATCATCCTATGACTGACGATATGTGGGAGCAGATACACATTTTTCAGTGATTCAGATGAAGCAAGCAGTTAGCGTTAAACTACTGCCAACATTTATGTCTGCAACATAAACGCCGCCATTTGTAGGTTCATAATATCCTGGTGTTATGCTTGTGCATCTGTAGAGCCTCAGTTCAACCTAACCCTAACCCTAGACTTAAGATACACAGCAGCTTCACTTAAGCCATATGAGACCAAAAAAGAAACTGATTTTCTAGTGATGTTCTTGCAAATAACAAAAATTACATTTGCTGAAATAACATCATGGTGCAGATATTTGAAAAGTCAAGCTTTGTCAGGTTTGTCTTCAAGAGGAGAAGACAACAATTGTTAAAATCTTTTTTGAATTGAGATTGGAGTGTCAGACAGATTTGTGGCCCAATGTATAATCGTTGATCTGCAATTGCTTGTCAGCTGGACTTTGTTGCAGTGAAATGTTTAAAGAGACATAAAGTACAGGTCTATGTTAGAATGGCCCTGATGGGAGCATGCATTTTCAAACTTGTTGATATGTAATTGGTCAGTGGGTTAGGGTTAAGGTTAGCCAATAAAGCTCAGACTTCAAATACACTACGAACGTAAACAAGAAAACTTTACAGACTAAAAATCCAAACCACCATGTCCTAATTCTGTAAATAGAGATTATCCAATTTTAAGCTTCTTCTGTAGATATGTTCAAATGAAAATGTCATTGAACTTGTGACCCTTTTTTTTCCTCAGAGGAAATAGCCGACCTCACTGAACAAATCGGTGAGGGAGGAAAGACTATTCATGAGCTTGAGAAGATTCGAAAACAACTGGAACAAGAGAAGTCTGAGATACAAACAGCGCTCGAGGAAGCTGAGGTATGCTCAATGTTCTCAAGGTGGACTTTAGGAACTCCAACATACTTCAGTATTTTTTATATCTAGTCCCTCTCTCTGTTTTAATCTTCTTTCTTGATAGGCCTCATTGGAACACGAGGAAGGAAAGATTCTCAGAGCTCAGCTAGAGTTCAACCAGATCAAGGCGGATATCGAGCGCAAGCTGGTTGAGAAAGATGAAGAGGTGGAGCAGACAAAGAGAAACCAACAGCGCATTGTGGATACTCTTCAGAGCTCACTGGATGCTGAGACTCGCAGCAGGAACGAGGCCCTCCGTTTGAAGAAGAAGATGGAGGGAGACCTCAATGAGATGGAGATCCAGCTTAGCCAGGCCAACAGGCAGGCGGCTGAGGCCCAGAAACAACTGAAGGCTATTCATGCACATCTGAAGGTAAGCACTATATTCATAAAGAGAAATTAAAAACTGTATATGACCTGAAGTAACTGGCTTAAAAAAAACAACGTACACTTATCCAGGATGCTCAGCTCCAGCTTGACGAGTCTCTGCGATCAAATGATGATCTTAAAGAGAACATTGCTATCGTTGAGAGGCGCAACAACCTGCTGCAGGCTGAAGTGGAAGAACTGAGGGCTGCTCTGGAGCAAACTGAGAGAGGACGCAAACTTGCTGAACAAGAGCTGCTGGATGTTAGTGAGAGAGTGCAGCTACTGCACTCACAGGTGAGATACAGTCACTGCACCCAGCACTATTCTTTCTTATTGACAATTTATCGAGGAGTTCTATAATCAAATTTGTATGCAACCAGAACACCAGTCTTCTAAACCAGAAGAAGAAGCTGGAGGCGGACACATCCCAGCTTCAAACTGAAGTGGAGGATTCAGTTCAGGAGTGCAGGAATGCTGAGGAAAAGGCCAAGAAGGCCATTACTGATGCTGCCATGATGGCGGAGGAGCTGAAGAAAGAACAGGATACCAGCGCCCACCTGGAGCGTATGAAGAAGAACATGGAGCAGACCATCAAAGACCTGCAGCACCGTCTGGATGAAGCTGAACAGATTGCCTTGAAGGGAGGGAAGAAGCAGCTGCAGAAGCTGGAGGCCAGGGTGAGTACCATCATTTTCTAAGAAATAAAAAGTATCATTCTTTAACATCGATAAATCCTCAAGATCTGTTTATATTCAAGAGATTGAGTGTTTGCTCTGACCTTTCCTCCACAGATCAGAGAGCTAGAAAGTGAGTTAGAGGCCGAGCAGAGAAAGTCAAGCGATTCTGTCAAAGGAATACGAAAGTATGAGAGAAGAATCAAAGAGTTGACCTATCAGGCACGTTTGACTCGTTTTTGTTCCTTACTAAATGTCATGTCTGTTTGTTCACTTCTTTTTACGTCCAAGTGTTCATGCTTTCGTTCTTCTTGTTTGCTTACAGACAGAAGAGGATCGTAAGAATCTGGCCCGTTTGCAGGATCTGGTAGACAAACTGCAGCTGAAGGTCAAATCCTACAAGAAGTCTGCAGAGGACGCTGTAAGAAGTCTTACTGTTTTTGAAAACCTTCATAGAGAATCAAATTATAAAACCTCCTGTGCATATTAAATAGCATGGCTCATTTAAACTTACAGTTAAAGTTGACATGATAATAATAAAGAAGTGATGTCAGGCCCTTTTGGATGTTCCCAAACCAAGCAGCACTTTGGTTCAGAATACTGTTCCTTTAGGCTTCTTTGGACTGGGAAAATCAAATGACAATTGAAGGTCATTTTGGGGGGAAATGGTCATAACAGTAATTTTATTCTGTCCGGGCAGCATCGATTTAATGGACCAAATAAAAAAATCTTTCATTCATTAAAACATCCCTTCCAGATGATTGAATTGTTTCCGTTCAACAGGAGGAACAGGCCAACACCAATCTGACCAAGTTCCGTAAGCTTCAACACGAGCTGGATGAAGCTGACGAGAGAGCCGACATCGCCGAGTCTCAGGTCAACAAGCTACGTGCCAAGAGCCGTGATGTGGGGTCAAAGGTCAGTCAGGGATATATTTTTGTGCGGGGAACACTGAATGGGCATATTTAGAGCTCACATAAGCTTCTCAAAGAGACGGTGTTAATGTTGATGTTTCCTGAGTAGATAAAGTTAAACTGTGATAAAAATATTCATTATTTTGTTTTGTTCCATAAGAAAAGTATTATAACCAAGAACACTTGTGTTTAAGCCACTCAGGGAGACTGCTATTGGTCAGTTTCTGACTAATGTGTAGGTCAATGAATGATTTAAAGGTACTGATTGAAACTTGCGTAAATGCACAAATGCATAAAAAACCTTTAAAAATATCAAAGAATTGTTTTTCATGTTTCTTGTTCTTCTCTCTTTTCAGAAAGGACATGTTGAGGAATGAAAGTCATGGAATCGAAGAGGTTTCTGAGGCACCTGATGTCTCAAGTGTCTCCCTAAGCATGTTGTTTATTGAGTAGAATAAAGTCAAGCTGCATCTCAAACAGTGTCGTGGAGTTTTGTTGGCCTTCACCCTATGGGGCGACCCCGTATATTCAAATATTTGATGATTCCTTCGATCGAGCCTCAGTCGACTGCCAGCCTCATAGTCGAGCACAAAGATCAATCCATTCCAGCTTCCTAGTTTAATTTTACATAGACTTGTCTGTTTTCTTTAAATAATGCATGCCTCACAGCCTGTAGAGTTAAATGATAACATTACAATAGCTTAGAATGGCACACATTTTAACAACTATGCATCTTGTGATTTTTTTGTCCAATTACACCATCAATACAGCATGTTTGGAAAATGCTGTATTCTTAAGCTACTGTAAGGAACGATTCGTTTGCATCCATTTATGCCTGGATGGGCAAAGTGTTCTCACTTATCTCTTTGCTGATCTGGTCCTACTTGTGGGACTAACTCACTTAAATTCACAACTTAAAGGTCACTTATTACGCAAAATACACTTCACCATACACTAATATGTGTCTCTAGTCTGTCTACAAACCCCCCAATGATGAGAAAAGTCCATCCTCTCTGTCTTCTGCCTGCTCCACTTTTCAGAAAATGTCTGCTCAAACAGGCCGTTTGGAAATTATCCCTTTGTGACATCACAAAGGGCAGTAACCCCTCCCCCAGGTGGGTGACACTCTCAAAGCTAGGTGTTAGTTCTGCCCTCTGAGTCTGCCTTCTCACTGTAAACAATAGGACATGGAGAGAGAAAGCCAGAGACACCCAAGTCCTTCCAGAGAGGGGGCGTGGTCATACACAGCTCATTTACATATTTAAAGGTACAGACACAGAAACAGCCTGTTCTGAGCAGGGCTGAAAAAGAGGGGTTTATAGACATGATCAAATACAGGATCAGAGTGGATTTAGAACAAGAAACTTCACACACATGTTTTGGGGAGCTCTGAGACTTATTTAAACTAATTGAAGAGGAGGAGGATATGTGACCTTTAAAGGTCCCATATTATGCTTTTTCTGGTTTTATATGCCCTTTAGTGTGTTTTCCAAGTGTCCTGTGCATGTTTAGGCACATCTACGTGCAAAAATTCAAAGTACGCAGAAACGTGGCTTTGCCTACGTCCTCCTGTTAGCTGTAGTATTAGCCGCATGTAACGCTCGGTTCTAGTCCCCCTCGATAAAAATGTGTCAGTCAGACGTCATTGTCAGTGTGAGATCACTGATCTAAGCCCATTGGCTCGTTGTGGCAAGCCCAGCAGCTCATGTTGAAATTTCCGAGAAGCGTGCTGAGCAACTGACCAATAACGACAGAGCGGATTGGCAGACCAATCAGAGCAGACTTGGCCCACGTGGGGTCTAACAGTGGGGGCTCAACAGAGTGCAGCTGACGGACTCAGAGCGTAGAGGGAGCAAGGAGGAGCAGTACATGAAAACAGACACTTTTTTCAGACTTTAGCTACTTTAGCTAAGGGCATAATATGGGCTCTTTAATAGAAATAATCAATCTTATCGCTGATGTCTAGTTTGCTTTTGTAGAGCATTACAACCATTGTGTTTCACGTCTCTAAGAAGTCTTAAAGAAACAGTGTCTCTATTTTTGTCATGAACCTCTAACTACACACCCAGTATCACTGATGTGGTCATGAGTCTGCACTGTGGTGTCACAGTGTTGAGACACACCCCAGTAAACCTTTTCACATTCTAGTCAGTGGCTAGGTAATTCCTCTGAGTGGCTTTAGCTGCATGTTGTTACAAGACGACGTGATTAAATGTATCTTCATATGCTGACTGTGAAAGTAAAAGGGATCTGACAGTCCAAAAACATTATTTTAAATATCACCATTATTTTTCGGTAAACGTCCACCACATAACTCTATCTCAGCATTTGGCTTAACAAAGATATGTTTTATGATGACTGACCCGTTATGGACTTCTTAAATTTACTTTAAAAAGACATTATTTGACATATATAAAGCAGAACTTGTCTCATAATCTTACCTGTTCAAAAAAAAGGTTCTTATTTCAAGAAACTCTGCAAGTACATTTTGCTTACTGCATTGGTATCCAGTTTTACTTATTGCAATTAATCCATGGCTTTTTTTTTGCTTGTAATTTCTTGAAATAAGATGTTTATCTGCACTTGTCAGGTGAATGTGGCTTATTAAGTGTAATTAGATATTTAAACCACCACACTATTGTCTTATATAGTCTCATACATATTAGACTTTGCTTATGTTGTTTTTATTGTTCATATTTAATGTTGTACATTTTGTACATTAAATATGAACAGATCATCAAAGTCATATTCCTCATGTGTGTGTGCGAGCATACCTGGCCAATAAAACTGCTTCTGATTCTGATACCTTCGGCAAAGGAATGTTACAAACACACTAGTTAAGATTTACCATTTTTCGCAGTGTGCACTGATGCTGCTTTAAAGAACATTTAAATTTGTCTTTGAATTAATTTGATGAGTATTGTCCAGTACAAAAGGAAAACATAAAACAACAACAAAAAGGTCTCTCACAACAACAACAACAACAACAACAACAACAACAACTGGGGCCTTGCTCATCTGGTCTAAGAGTGGCACTGCAAATCTTTCAACTGTATATTTCTTTATCAGGAACCAACAAAACATGGGCAGCACTGCACAAAACATCACTGAAATTACACTTTTTAAATAAAATACCCCTCAAAATTAACGTGAACTTGATATTATCAAGCAAAGTTTATTGAAATATAACACAATCCAAAGCCCTACCTTTTGCCCCTTTTTTCTGGCTGATGTGTAAAGTGTGTCCCGCATCAACAGAAGAGCCTGCTGGTGTATAGGTCTCATGTCTTGCCCCCCTCTGAGTGCAAACGCACCGACCACTAACTTCCCTGTCTGAATGGAGACCAGGAGAAAGGGCAAGACAAAGAGAAGGACACATGAAGGCATGATCTGATTCTTAACACCTCCTCAAGTGACCTTCAGTAAATAACAAGCATTCTAACAATAGCGACTTCATGTGGAACCACAGCCGTCTCCGATTTCAAACTTAAGAGGGACAAGGTGGCGCACACCTTCCCATGTGATGCAGAAGTCCCAGATACAAGGACTAATGGACAGCTGAGAATGGGACCTTTGACTGAGGGCTGATTGCTCCACTAATGCTTCGAATAGATGAGAGCTAAGAAAAGGAGATCAGAGTTCTCTGCTGTGAAGACAAACACATCGTCAGCATTGGTTAGTGTGTGTTGGCTGTATGAAGGACAGACTGAAGGCCTTCCTGCTGTTATCTAAGCCAAGCAAGGATTACTGATAAGACAATGGTACATCCAGACCTACATAATACTTTAATGTTCATTGATGTCCTTGTTTCCTCCGTGTCTGTTTCAGTTCAATGATTATCTACTTAAAATCTTTGCTAGAGATTCATTTCTTTGAAGTAAGTACTATACCTCAGTAAAGTGGAGGAAAAGAGAAATCATTGGTATGAATGATTCAGGTCCAGGCACTCAGGAGGGTTTGAAAAATATAAAAGGCCTTAAATTAAATGTGCTAAAAGACATTTACAACGCATGTCGGATTGAGCCTTCCTCAGGGTGTAATCACTTTCAATGTAAATTATAAGTAAGTATAAGTTTTCCTGCACTTTTTTATTTATTTATAGTATTCCCTTCCACGAGCACAGGTGGTTTGGGAATGAAGGCTCGGTGATATTTTAAATATACATATAAAATGTTAATATTTGAAGAACAACTCTTTAGTTTCAAGTATAGAAGGGCAGATGTTTATGTTCTGTTTATTCAATGGACATTCATTTCAACATTAGGCCTTTAATAACTTTATTAGTGTGTCCATCTCTCCTTTTTAAGACTATGATATGCCGTTTAGGAAATTAAAATATATATACAACAACCATGATGTCTGAATATATTGAATGAAACTTTTAATATACTGAATGGACGCTGATTTCAATTCTCTCTATCCACCAATTTCATTGTTGTCATCAAAAAGTTACCCTGCTGAATATGCTCGTTTTACAAAATGACATCAGCTGAAATATACCAACCAAGGCAATCAAAGCAGTTGCTCTCAACAATGTGGTACCGTTGTAAGCCTGTGATGTTACTGTATCTGTATACAATAAATGCAGGGTTGGTAATTTTTTAAGATTTTGGTTGAAATTGTCTTTAGGTCCTGACAGAAAGTAATAACTCATGTTCTCTGAAAAAGGAACAAAGAAAATCCATCATCTGTATCAATTTGTAAGTCTGTAAAAACTTTGACCAATGTCTGCCATGAGGTACCAATCTGATGAACCAATCACACACCTCCCTGTCTCCCTGCTCGTTCTCTACCACATGTGTGCATGAGCCCACACTCAAAGCGATGACTGAGTTTATACTGTGAGTTTGTTGATGGCCGTTGTGAGAAGTAAAATAGTCTGTTTTTTTTTACATGTATTATGATAAAGTTGAGTGTTTACTCACCGCTGAATGAGACATGAGACGACGTAATTTCTACACAATGCAAGAGATGAGCTGAGGTCCACTTCTGGAACTACGGTGCTCGCTCATGTAAGTGAGGGGGCGTGGCTTTAGAGGGAGCACAGAGGGGAGGGGGTGGGTACAGATGGAGCACTGAGGGAATGCTACTTTCAAAATCATGCTAGTTTTCAAAAATTACCAACCCTGCCTTTAATGTATAGGCTACTAAATGTTGATAGGACAGCTGACAGCTTTTCCTGATTTCAGGTTGACTTGGTTGGAGTCAGAGATGACTCAGTAACGCAGAACATCTGAGCAGGCTGGTTTCAGGAGGCTACGAAGCAGATCCACCTGCACACTCTGCTCACTCTCTTCCCTGCCTGCAGACCGCCTTTAACATGTGTTTGTATATTGTGTTCTCACTCAACACTGCACATTGACTAGCTCACACACTTAATGTCTTGCACTTTAACAACTTAATTTTAATATATTATGTATTTCTATGTGTGCACTTCCTCTTTAGCCATGTACTGCTGAGCTAGGTTGTGACAAGCTAAACCTAGCTGGTGAATGGATCCTTTCATGTCAAAGACATTAGGTGATTAAAAAGTTTGCCCTTAAGACTGTTGTCTTGTTAGTATTATACTCGGCGTTGTTATACAAGGAACTGACAGTGATTCAATGGACAAAACGTAGTGAGGATATAGACACAGAGTTATATTTCTCTGTGGTATAAGTGGGAAAAGTCAGTTCCATGGTGCTGACCTTCCCCCCAGCTGGTTGGTCCTTCTTGTCTTTTTGATCTCTCTGGTTGACGAATCACAAGATTTCACAAAATATACAAGCTATAGTCCCTGCCACAAAAGAGAAAATCAATGTTTGTTAAAGACTGCTCAGCCCCTTAGAGAAACTCATCACAAGCTACTGAAATTAAATATAAATCAAGTAATGCTTATTCTAGCATTACTTGATTTACAGCAGAATTTGCAGTTGTTAATTGCCTGTCTTTTGATTAAACACCTGCTGCTCATCTTAATATATGAAAAAACCCTTTTGCTCCTCTGCCATGCATCATAAGGTGTCCCCAAACTGTCCTCAAGCTGCCCCCAAACTGTCTCCTAAATCATCAGAGCTGTGAAGGCAGCAAGCATTTCACAGGTTATCTTTGTGCCCAAGAACAAAACGCTATGCCACAAGGCACGGACAAGGGTAGAAGCAAGGGTATGACCAACATGAAAGGATCATTTCAATTACAACTGGCTTTGTGTAACTGCTGCAACTATATTGCCTCTGACTTTATGAACGGTATTGTTTGTAATCTCCATCTCGAAAGTATTCCTTTTTCTCTACATCATTTATGTATATTGAACCTTTTTATCTTTGAGATGACAATAAAATAGTTTCATATAAATGTTGTTAGTGATGATACCAGTAAGCTCGTAGCTAACAAAGTTAGCCTATCCACCACAGCCAGTCAAAAAATGTGTACAATATGCATCATACTGGAAATACTTTTAATGGCTTTTCTGTTGATATCAACAAGCATTAACCATTTTTTAACAGCATATTTGTGAGTG
Source organism: Labrus bergylta (assembly GCF_963930695.1). NCBI lineage: Eukaryota > Metazoa > Chordata > Actinopteri > Labriformes > Labridae > Labrus > Labrus bergylta. Next base: position 31,888,845 of record NC_089198.1, on the reverse strand, counting down.
CTAGACACGTGGGGATTCATATTTATGACCCTTTCACACTACTGGGAGCTTGCATGTACGGAGCCTCCGTCTGTTGAAAGTGGCAACTCTGTTTGGGCTGTAATCGCCATGTGTTAAAGTAGATACGATAACGAAGCTCTGCGTGTGGATGTGGTGAGAATTAGAATTGAGGGAGGTGGCTTGCTCTGGGACTGTCCGGCCTCTTCGAGTTGTGGTTGCACTAATTGGGCAAAAAACTGGTGAAGGGAGGTTTGCACTTGACAACTCTGGTGATGACCTGACTCTTGCTGCTCATCGGTCTACATGGATAACTTGGGAGGGGGCAAGAGGGGTCATGTGGAGGATAGTGTCAACGTCCTCACTTGTATGTACGGAGCCTGGGTCTGTTGAAGGTGGCAATGCTGTTTTGGTTGCGGTGGCTGCTAATGGCCATAGGGTAGGTTATGTAAACTTCTCAGTAGGATAAAAAAGGCATGACTGGTGCAAGGGATGTCTTCACTGAACACGTCTCCTTTTATTAGGGCACAGGTGTCTTGAGTTTATTTAAAATTTTTGTCTAAATAGCAAACACAGAAAACAGACATTTCTTGTGGGCCTCAAAAGTAGACAAACACAGCCTTTCTAAGAACAAGAAAATACAGATCTTCTATTTAAACGTTCATTCATAACATTAGTAAGATAGGAAAATTACTTTTAAAATACATCGGGTTGGGAAGGCTTATGTAACAGCAGTATACCTTCATCATGAAACATTCACTTGAGGTCATGATCTACCTCGACAGAAGACCTAAATCTGTTTATTACAGCTGGTTTTCAAATTATATGGGTGATGTACCAAATAATTTCACGTTTTTAAAGGTCACATATTCTCCTACTCATCAACCAGTTTAAATTAGTCTCAGAGCTCCTCAAAACACGTGTGAAGTTTCTTGTTCTGAATCCACTCCGATCCTGTATTTGATCATGTCTATAAACTGGAAGGACTTGGGTGTCTCGGTCTTTCTCTCTCCATGTTCTATGGTTTACAGTGAGAAGGCAGACTCAGAGGGCAGAACAAACACCTAGCTGTGGGAGTGTCACCCACCTGGGGGAGGGGTTACTGCCCTTTGTGATGTCATGAAGGGAAAATCTCCAAACGGCCTGTTTGAGCAGACATTTTCTGAAAAGTGGAGCAGACAGAAGACGGAGGGGATGGACTTTTCTTATGATTGGAGGGTTTGTAGACAGACTAGAGACACATATTAGTGTTAGAGAAATGTGGCAACACTGAAATATTGACTGTTTATTTTAGGTACCCATTGTAAAACACTTTATAAAATAAATCATCCATTAAAACAGTGATCGTGTATAATGTGCATTAATGTGAAAGAAATTACACAACTCTGAAACTGTGAGGTATTTTGCTCATCTTTTTATTTTATGATTAATATTCACATCACTGGTTAACAATGAATCACAATGAACATTTCTTTCATACCAAATATTCAGAATTGAAGGGGGGGAGATGAGCTCTATCTAAAAGGACAGATGCCTCTAACAACCAGCAGATTGTTCGTTGTCTTCTGCATGCTCTTGCTATGGTGTTGTGCCCTACTGCATAATACAGCACACACTACAGTGGATCCACTGCACAGGACGGAAAAGTAGATTCTTTTGCTTGTTTTGCGATCGGTTTGTAATGTCAGCTGTGGTGGGCATGTAGATGATGCCCCCTGACCAAAGTACAAACAAAGTACAACAAGTATGACAAACAGAGTCCTTAATTACTCTTACAGGACAACTATCCGATAGTTGCCCAAAGCGTGCAAAAGGAAAGCTACTTTTCGGTGCTGTGATTCTTACAGGCCTCTGTAGGTGGGAGACATAGTTAGGGGCTCCGGGTGCATATCTACCAACACTTCATTTGAGTCAATTCTCCCGTTTATGATCCGGACAGTTCGCTGTCTTTGACATAAAGACGGATCTGGTTCAAACTTAGTGATTGTTTGAGCTCAGCGGTCCTTCATTTGTTCATAAATGTTTTTAAATAGTGCTATTTTAAACACATTATTAGCCTTTTGTAATGGACACTGAGAAGGGAATTTGGTCCAAAACTTTGCTTTTTTCAGTTCTGTGTTGGTAAATACGTCAAGGTGTCTATAGAGGAGCTGTCTAATACAGAACGGTATCTTCTACCACATGCCAAGACAAAGGCCGGTTAGTTTGACGGGGGGAAGTGTTGGGTAGGCGGGAGAAAGGTTCTGACCGGTGTGCGTCTGGTGTAACATGTACAGTTGTGCATTTCAAACAGATGTTGAAAGCCAATCAGATTTTGACTTTATGTTTCATAAATGGCTGCTGACTATTTCAGAAGCGCTTCATTGAATTTTCCAGAATTTGCTTTGTGCGATGCCCCAAGTTTATTAGTAATTTTTCTCAACCATTTAGCAAACCAGACACACGGTCTTCCCCCTTCCTGCCCGTCGCTTTGAATCCGGTAAATAAAGTGTTTCCATGTGTGACCGATCTTACAAAAACAGAACAGAGACAGACCTCGTACATGTATTCATAATCTTGCATCTTTAACACATTTGAAAAACATTCTTGAAACTTCAGAAGCCCTTCTCTTGGAGGAAAAAAGGCAGACTGAAAAAAAGAAAAAGTACACTTTTCCTTTCTTTTGCTATCAACCGTTTAATAATAATACCATTATTGATCTGAAACGTTAACGGGTTTATGAACGCCAAAGCTCATCTGTCAACATCCACAACAGCCTGTTAAGAAGTCAGGTTTTTTTTTTGTCTTTTTTTTTGTGTTTCTATTATTATTTATTTGAGATACTTCTGGGGTGATAAAAACATGGTGGGAACTATATACAAGGGCTGGTGAGGTACTGGTGGAAGGGGGGTATTCAAGCGCTATAATGGGGTACCAAACAGCTGTGAGCGAATCTGGTTATTACTCTTTGTCCAGGCTGCAAAGCTCACCTTTAATCCACCGACAACCAAACAGGTTAGTAATGAGGCATCAGGTGTTGGATATCAAATCACCTTTCATAACATTAAACAACAAATCGATTCAAAGTCACAAAGCTTTTTATGCAACGGCTCAAGATCGACTATAACCTGAAGACGCCCTGGTTGATGCAGAGCGATTTTTCATTTCGTATTTATTTAGCTAAAAAGAGAAAACCGGCCTTCCAGAAACGTAAACAGTCATCTCTAAAGTCCGAGAAATTTGTTGAAGGAAACTGAATCAATCAATCTTAAATTATAAAGAGCCAACTCATATCAAATGTCATCTCAAGAAACTTTACAAAAGAGCCCGTCTGGAGCGTAACATTTTCAAATTGCACATTTCGGGGCCATCTAAGTGTGAATAAAATGGTTATGTGTTGAAAAATGTCTCTGCACAACTGAATGTGTGACAGATTAAAAGCTTAAAGACAACGAGAAAATCACTGAACACTGTCTCGCTTTATGCTGACAAATTGATCATACAACGTGTCGGTCTATGATCACATGATGAATGATCACATACATGTGTCAGCATGATGTAAGACAGTTGGTGGGAGCTTTTCTCATTGTCTTTAATGTTAAATTCACAAAAGTCGAAACCCCTCAAAGGGGTCAAAATTGCACCCGAGTCTAAACGATGACCCTTCACTTGAAGTGTTTTAACGCCATTGGCCTGTAGATTCATGAACTATAAAAACAGATTCAAAAAGCTCCTCATTAACGACATCACTTTACAAAACACCTGTTAGCTGTCCGGCTAACATCTCCCACTTCCTTTCAAGCGATGCTGTCTACCTTTCAGAATTGTCCCAATGTGAGTTGCACGAGTTTGAGTCAATCTTGAATCTGTTTTACAGTTTGCAGAATAAACCCTTACATCTGGATGTTTTTTTCTCATTTGTAATAAATTAACAATGCAGCATTGAAACTGTGTTAGGGTTATGAATGTCTCCAAAATGCTACAGGATGGAAACTAATTCCCTATTCCCCCTATCTCTTTCCAAGTCCGGCGCAGTCTAGGCCTGTGAAGGCTGTTTCGTCATGAGCCGGGGATCAGGCTGAAGATTTCTGCCTTTTAATAAGACAGTTTTTTCTTACCACTGTAACTTTTGCTGCTTTGCTAAAGTGCTCATGATGGATAGGCCGGGTCTTTGTAACATAGTAATAAGTAAGGTCTTTTACCTGCTTTTTGTAAAGTGTCTTGAGATAACACTTGTTATGAGTTGACGCTATACAAATAAAAATCGATTGATTGAATTGATTCCATCTCTGACACGTCCGGCCATAGTTCAGCTCTCGTTCTTTTTCTGATCGGGAACAGAAATTCGCCCAGTTGGGAGTGTGACTTTGCAGCGCGGTCAAACAGTAGTAACCAGTGAATGTTGACAGAAACAACATAAGGGCAGACTGGAGAGTTGAGTGTTGAAAGTATCAGAGCCAACAGAACAACACTGATGAATAAAGTTCCACTAAAATCCTCAGAAGCTGACCCAGATGAAGGGACACACAACCTCATGTCATCCCCTCACACGGCGACACACCGAGCTTCTTCCAAACAAACATTAAGACTACTACTCGTTCCTACTTATATACAGACAACTGTCTACAATTCTCAAAAGTGCTTTCGTCCCTTTCTTCTTCTATCCCCCCAAGAAAGATTCACATCATCATAGTTGCATATGATCCACACATACGTCATGTTTCATATAAGTTAGGCAACTCTCACGGGAATGATTTGGAAAAAAACAGGACAATATTCAATATTCCTATGTGGTGCTTTTAGTTGTCTAGTTTTCATTGAACGCTTGATCATCGTCTCGTTGATTATAATAATTTATTCTAGCTACCAAGACTGTTTTTTGCTCCCAGAAGCACACATTTACAGTACACAGCTGACAATGTTTGACCGATATACAGTAAAGCAACTTTTAGAATCACTTCAGTGCGTCGGGAGAGAGGAACAAGACTGTGTTCAAGGTGCACAAAGACTAGAGAGTTTTAAGGGGAGCTGTACATAATTCATATGATTTTGATAGCATTAAGTATTCCAGACACAATAATATAACAGCCATCAAAAAGCTTGTGTGAATGAGAACATTTACGTAACTCTACTGAGGCGCCTTTAGTGGGGATGTTTCTCAGCAAGCCTTTTGTGAAGTCTCAGAGCCAGACTATCAGTGTTCCAGAGGCTAACAGCGCTCCCTACAGGATGGATGCAGTAGTAACACTTCACACATCTGACAACTACGGCAAAAAAGTCACAAACACGTCGCTAATCCTTCAGAGTTTCAGTGAAGACCTTCCCTAGCGGTGCAAAAATGCATAGAATTACAGTGAGTAGATATGACCTTCTCCATTATATTGTCTGCTTTTTACGCTCCTGGTGTGTAAATCAAAGTCACATCACAGCATTGTTGGAGGAAAATGCAAAAAACTGTATTAAGCTGGCTTTCTAAATCAATACAAAATAAAAAATATTTTCTTCTCGATAGATCACTGAAGATGTTGAACGTCTGTGAAAGCGGATCAAAACGTACTCATCGACCATCGCTTTAAATCTTCAACCAACGCTTTAGATTTCCAGTGTACGAACCTTTTAAGACTTTTATCGTCTTAAAAAAAAAAGTACAAACTGTTCCTCTACAAGGAGCGTTTGGATGTTGCTTCTGCCTTTCTGACGTATTGCTGCGTTCATGGCGTTTCCTGGTTAATCAGTTCATGTATTCCCGTGAAGTAACTTTATTTTTTATTTCAAACACATTTAACCCCTCAAAGAGTTTCAATGATTTTTGTATAACCAAGTTATATTCTATAAAGAACAAAAAAAAAAGGAGGAAAGGATGAATTTATAATGCGTCTATGTACACTACAGATGTTGAGGGAAATATGTGAGACACTACAAACTGCTGTCACCGTGTCGTAGTCACCTCACGTGGTGTGCTAAAACCCCTCCATCGACCGCACAGTCACTAGTAAATAAATCACTGACTCACTAAAAAGCTGCTAATAATGCCAACTTCAGACTTGCCATGAATGTCACATGAATCCATAAAGCTTACAGGTCTTCCTCCTCCGCTTAACTACGCGTCGTACCCGTGGTCGTTCTCCGCCCGTCTGTCTTTCTCTATTCGTGTGAAATCTGTTCGCAGGGCTAACAAGGGGGCGTCGCCGACTACAGTCACTGTATTGCTGTCACAAAGTTGGAGATAAAGACAGACAGAGGAAGCACACAAGAAAGAGGGCAGGATGAGGCAAGCCTATGATGACAATGTGAGACTATGAAGGGGGGGGGGATGCACCAACACAGCTCATCGTTGTTTTAACAATATCAGCAGATACCACCAAAAACACAATAAAGAGGCGATTTCTTTCCAGGACAGAGAAATGAAGCCATGACGAGCTGACTGTGTTTGTTTGACTGATGTGTGTCAGTGTGTGTGTGTGTGTGTGATACTGTCTGTGTGTAAATGTGCTGATCTCTGTTTGTGTCTGTGTATGTGTGCATGCACACCAACAAGCATGTGTGTGCTTTCCTGTATATATATATTTATATATATCTGTGCTTCTGTGTTATTGTGTGAAGAGAGTTAGCAGGTCTCTCAGAGAGGATTCTGACGCACTGACTAGAGGGAGGACTTTGAAAGAGGGTGAAGCTCTTACAGCCCTGCCCTCTCTTCACTGGGGTGAAACCACATGACCAAGAAGTGAAGTGTGTCACAAGAGAGAAGAAGAGCACTGAGCGTGTCCGTCTGCCGTCTCTCTCCGCTGGGGGTCAGGGGTCATATATATGTGCAAGGGTCCGGATCAAGTGATTAGTCAGAGCAGGAGGACTGGAATCCTATGCTGACACAGAAACTGATTTTTTTTTTTTTACTCTAAGATCTAAGTCCATTCTTTTTGATCTATTTCTAAACTTCTCAGATAACACCTTCTCTGCTCTACAGAAGCGCCTGTCCCTGCACATTTTTACTGCTGCTTGTGAGAATCATGACATTTTATAAACCACAGAGGCAGCATGCTGTGCTTTAGGGATATGCATGGTAGAAATACTCAATGAGAAAAGTGGCTGGGATCAGAATAATTCAGTGCAGTCATTTTCATTTGAGTGATTATTTTGTTGAGCTGTCAGGGGAATTGTAACAGTGGAGAAAACACTTGGACCCTGCACAGAGAAACACGGACAAAGACACCAAGTGCTCTTCTCTGTTGTGGGCAGAGCCACTGGTTAACAGAATGGCATCTAGAGGTCAAAGGTCAGGGTTGGTTAGCAGGAAGCTTGTAGGTGGACCCCTAGAGAAACACTGAGAGGCGATCGGTCAGTTTCGGTGCTGCGGTGGGCGAGATGAAGGGGCGGGGCCGGAGGAAAGTGACTGCGCCGTGGTGGGTTTGGTCGGTCGGTTTGATTGGCAGGTCGGCGAGGGTCATGCCCGTCCCACCAAAATCTACATGTCACTGAGACTCAATCTGTAAGAGGGGAAGAAACAGAGCAAACAGGAAGTTAGGAAACTGGTAAAAAAAAGTTATGCTGTGACAGGAGTGGACATTTCAACAGATGAAACTTTAACTGCCAGGCGGTTCTGTTTCAGGCAGGTTTATATGAATTATTTTGTATTGTACCATCACTACAGCCATCCATCAATTAGGGAGTCTGTGGTCCCTCTGAACTCAGGGGGTCTGGAGCCCAGCTGCAGAGCCAGAGATGGATTTATCCATTCTTGGCTCTGCAGACCTGTCCATGATTCAATTTAGTAACAAAACCTTGGCTATTTTTATCACCTCCCTCCATCAGACAGCTGGCTGGGCGCACGTATGCACCCAAACACACAGCAACATACATGCACACACAAACTCAGATTTTTCCATTCTCAGTTGTTTCTGTAGTTTTTACCCCCGAACGATGAAACCAGCGCCAGTCAACCCTGGAAAGGTTTGGATTTCAGTGTACAAGAGCCTACACTGAGTCTGGGCCTGACTTTCATTAGGATTGCATGGTTTTTAAAACTAATAAACCTGAGAAAATGACTAAAAAACACCATCTCACTCATAAAACACCGAACAGTGCCTCCCTGCTTCGGTGCAATATACAATTATTAAAACGAGCCATTACGCATTCATTTGAGCCCAAATGGTCAATTTTATGCAAATAAGATTCACTGCAAAAAAACCATCATATTCACAAACGGCCGCAGTAATAGCTGCGTTCATGTTGAGTGACAGAAGGTGCTGAAGTGTTGAATGGGTGATGTGCTCAGACCAGACGCTCCTGTGATCAGGACATCATTTCCACCTTTTTATGACCTAAAATTAAATTATCTGTACAAACAGAATGTCACCTTCATTACTATTCATTCATATTCATTACTATACTAACATTACTATTATTTATTATCGTAAGTAGAATCAGGGATTACATTTGTCAGGGTCTGTCAGTGGCTCAACTCCAAACACACTTTGTCAGCATGTGGAGTTTAAACAAAGAGTTGAGCGCTTTTAAACTGGATGAGCTGCTCTCATTGGCTCGATTTGTTATAAGTGATACCAGTTGTATGACGACGATGATGATGATGTGTAAAGAAGTTACAATTAAAGTGTCCCCTCCCCTCTGGACTCTTCATCTGTTTGTGGATAGAAATGAGCTCCATCAGGAAGAGAGCGAAGCAACTTTTTTAAGTTAGGCCTTTTGCCTTTATTAGACAGGAGAGCCGAAGAGAGACAGGAAATGTTGGAAAGAGAGAGCGGGGGATGGCATGCAGCAAAGGGCCGAGGTTGGATTTGAACCTACGCCTGCTGGAGGACTGAAGGCTCCTTATATGGGGCACTCAACAAAACCGCTAAGCTATCAAGTGTCCCAACTGTAAAAGGCTTTTCAAAAGATAAGTGCAGTGTTTTGAAAATTGAGCAATTAACAGAATCTCAAGCTCTATTCAGACTGCCGTTTCAAGCAGCTATATTTACTCCTTTGTGACGTTTCGCCTTCAAGTGATCCCCGCTCTGTACCATCTTCAGAGGTAGTAAAAGAGGCGTTACAGAGGTGAGGAGGTTTCAGCCGGGCCAGCGGGGGAGCGCAGCGCTCTGTGTGTGTGTGTGTGTGTGTGTGTGTGTGTGTGTGTGTGTGTGTGTGTGTGTGTGTGCATGTCTGACTCTGTGTCTATGAGTAGCTCCCGCTGTGCTGTGCGTCTGCAACGCTGAAACCTGATGTGACCTCACAGACTGGAACACCAATTCAAAGCTTTCAGTGACGTCACCAGCGCGGCGGGCTGGAGGGCAAAAAATGCTCAGGAAAGTAACGGCCACCGTTGAAGAACTGCAGGACGGGCTTTTAATTTAACATCTCCTATAAACGACACGTTTATATCACCTGACAACCACAGCAAAATTAAGATATTAAGATAAACTTGAAGTTTGGGGCAGTTGTGATACCTTAACAGCACACGGGACACTATTTGTTGCGCTAGAATTCCTCATCATTCAAGCATCGGTTAGTGCTAATTAGCTAACATTAGCTAGTTAGCGTTACCTAGCGATAGTATCAGCTGTCAATTTTAGTGTTCTGGGGCAGTAATTTGAGTTAACGGCAGGAATATTTAGATTTAGTCAACACTATATTTAATGTCAGGACGAGGAGAAGTCTGATGTTTCCCCTCACAGGGGCCGCGGAGGGTCTAACTCTAATCCACAAACGTCCTCCTTTCTGTATTTTTTCTCGGATTAAATTCTGTAGAAGCAAAACTCGGGCTCGTCTCCTCGTTGGTTAGTGTATCACAAAAATTCAAAAATAAAACAGACAAAAACACGTAAGGGGCCACTGAGACCAGTAACTTCTCAGTAGTGTACAGTGGTAGAGAGCCTTTCTTGCCCTCCAGGTGGGCGGTGCCATTAAAGTGTGATGTCACGTGAAAGCTATGAATAGTTTGGAGTGGTGTTTCTGTCTTCTTGTCAAAGTGTCACCTGCACTAGCTGATAAAAGAGTTTTAGTTTAAACTATTATCTTACAATACAGTTTATAAAACCTACAAGCAGCAGGTTTGTTTGTTTAAGCAGATAGAAACAACTTTATTCTATAAATAAGAAAACCTCTTGAAAAAAATGTTCGAAATGAACTAATGCTTATTATTGGCAGTGAATCCGCCACTGTTATCTGCCAAACTGTTGATGAGCTAGGCTAAACTGGAAAGTCTGAAAGGTGAAGAAACTCTGGGAACAATCCTTAGCGGAGGGTTCCTTTGCTCCAATCACAGACGAGCATTTAATGTGTTTAGAACGGACGTCTTTGTTGTAGCGTCTGTGTTTATATACGTACTTGTCTCAGTGATGCGTTTGTCTATGCTAAGGGGCTCCCTCAGTCCATCTCCCCCAAAAGGATTAGTCGTAGCCTCCTTCACCCCGTTCTCCTTAGAAACACCTCCTGGTGCGGTTGCCTTGGCAACGCCTGCTGGTCCTGTTGTTGGAGCGCTACTCGGGGGTGAAGATGTTTTCTCCTCTGTTTTCTCCTCCTGTTGCCAAATATAGACACACACACACACACACACACACACACACACACACACACACACACACACACACACACACACACACACACACACACACACACACACACACACACACACACAGTATGCTTTTTTTTTTAGAGAGCACTACCTCATGCTACCCCACCATCTAGTGGTGTTTGGCGGTATAAGCACAGTGAGTCAGCAGAAGTAGAAAAGCGAGCAGTCTGTGATGATAAATAATGAATTAAAGTCTGACCTTATGTCCGTTGGTCTGTCCGTTTCCCGGCCCTATGTTGTCCATGGATCCGACCTTTGACTTGGCTTTAATGTTTAACTTGTGCGACTCAATCTTCACGTCCCCTCCACCTGAGGCAAAAACTTACAGTTGGTGTGATACCAAAACAAAAACATTAACACAGATGGAAATCAGAAACAAAAGCAGAGAATGACCTGGCTTATATTTCATGTTGTCCTTGGAACCCAATTTGGACGTCACCTTGCTCACATCGACCTTCTTATTCAGGATCTGCACCTGAGGAGGAGGAGGAGGAGGAGATTCAAACTCATTAAGACCCCCACATCCTTCACAAGCTGTACTTCCACTCTACCATGCACCTGGAGCATTTATAAATAGACTTTTCTAGACTTGTTGCCGCTCGACGAGAGATAGAGATCAGATTCTATGCAAAAGCGATGCAATACCAGGAAGAATGGATAAAACACAGCAAATGCAGGACAATGTAACAATGCTTTACTCCCTACATTAACCTATTGTGTTGTAATAAAGGTGCTTTTTTAAATCTTTTTTAGGCGGGTAAATGAGCTCAAGGGGAATTTACGCCAATAAATCAGATAATGTGAGGAGCGGTTATTAATCTATCCTCACATCATGAGAGTTTGTGTTCAGGTCTAATCAGTCTGATGGCAGCTGGTATGATGGGGTTTAAAGGGCAGGTTACCTACCTGACAGTGTGTGATACTGACATATTTGATAACATCCAGGAGCACTAACAGTCAGTCAACTTTAAACCTTGGAGCTGTTCAAACTGATCAGCAGAAAGACCATGATCAGCTCCAAACTCCCAGAAAACTGCAGGTCTGCTGAACCTCTCAGCTCTTTTAAATCGAGGTTGAAAACTCACCTGTTTACAGCTGCCTTTCATTAAACAATTTTAATAAGATTTTAAACTTTTACTCTGCACTGTAACTTTTAACTCTTTTTATATTTTTATTTATTTATGTAAATTAATATAATTTGAATTATTTTTATTTGAACATATGTTCAGATTTAATAATTTCATTAATTTTTAAATATTCTATTTTAATGTTTCTTTTCTTTCCTCTGTCATGATGCTTTTGATGTCTTGTGTGAAGCACTTTGAATTGCCTTGTTGTTGAAATGTGCTATAGAAATAAACTTGCCTTGCCTGATTGACGAGGAGTCAGGGAATATCAGTTATCTACGGATATAAAACAGAATCTTTGCTGATGTTGTGAAACGTGTTTTTTGGGTTCATATTAGAGTACAGTACTCGGACAAATCCACTGTGCACACATCTTTTTGTTAAATTGATCATAGACAAAGCAAAGTTGTGATTGTGAAAGCAGCCCAGAGACAGAATTTGATAGTGCAGCAGGTGTTTAGAGCAGATGGTAAAAAACATCTGGAAGGGTGGGCAGAGCGACATCTAATCTGTTCACTTAAACTTGAAATCAATCCCAGTGGCAAACAGAGGGAGCCGAGAACTCATCACAGGGTTCTGTCTTACTTAGATAAACCTTGTGATGGACATGTTTGATATTCAAGGAAACATTCTTCCCCCTCATGATTTCTTACGCGAGGGCTGTGTGTGTTTATAATGTTGAAAGCTTAACAACTTTGGATGTGAATAAAGCCCGATGTTAGAGGTTTTATCATGCATCCACACGCCCCTTATTCACCCCCCTTTAAAACAAAATATGACTTTAAGCCGAATTTGCATGAAATTTTGATATGCAACCACCCTAGCAGAGTCTGCCTCCAGCTCCAGCAGTACTTACTTTGCCACCTCCAGGGACATGTTTGATATTGTCCTTGGAGCCACAGCGAGACGTGACATGGCTGAAGTCCAGCTTTTTGTGCACTACCTGAACCTAAAGACAAGCAGGCAGACACACAACGAAAACACACAGAGACAAGCAAGGAAGTGAGGAGATAAGAGAGGGAAATGAAAGGAGGAAAAAAAAAAGAAGGAAAATAAAAACAAAAGGAATGACAAGCAGACAGACAAGAGCAGCAGAGAAGAGCAGATCAGCTGGCGGCTTCAGGTAAACAGGAAACAGGAAGTAGCCCTGCTCTGCAAGTATGGAAGAGATTCTGTCATTCAAATCAAACGATTCCTCTTCACACCAGGTCAGTGATTGTCTGCATTATGTCATTACTTGGTCAAAACATGGCATTGTTTAATGACTTATATGGATATAATATATATAATATGCAACAGACGAGATTCTTCTGGAAAATGTTTGTGAGTTCTTATACAAAAAAAATGAATGCAGGAGTACCAAAAAGATGAGGAAACTGACTGATTAACAACAGAGCGCTTCCATAAACAGCAATCACCAAACTGATCAAAGCAACAGGACGAACACCGGAGGAGGAGACAGAGCACATGCAACACAGTACTACAACGTTACAGGTCAGTGATTTGGTGTTAACTCATGCTGCTCTACTCAGAGAAAAGCAACTGCAACGTGAAGGTTACTGGAGGATGAAAGACAGAAGATGTTCCAGGTGGACGCCGCCATGACAAACAGCATGTTGTTCTGCCCTGCCACCAGTCCTACAGTTCTAATGAATGAAGAGCGATGCAAAAACTTTAAGCACATGGGATTTGGAGGGATTAAACCAGGAAAGCCGGATACTGGTTTCCGTTTTTCACACGTTATAACACAAAACGACACTAAAAGAGCGAGGAAAGAAAAAAGGCTGAGTTCAGTAAAAATGTGGTTTGCATTCATCGCCTATTTCACTACTGTTACTGGGATAACAAATTGGAATGACACGTATCACTCTTTATGATTATGGGAGTTTAATAGGAGCAGCTGCAAATGCCTGGATTATTTGTGTTCACTAACTGTATGTGGATAAATGTATGTATATAATGATAATCTCTATTTATAGAGCACTTTTCAAAAACAAGTTACAAAGTGCTTTACAAGGACAGCAAATATAAAAACAGGCAGGTCATAGAATAATAAACAAGGCAAGATTAAGGAATAAAAATCACTTTAAAATATAAAATCCCTTTTAAAAGAACTGTAAAATACATGCAATTATTTTAAAGGAATTCTAAAAAGTGAAAATAGTAACAATTTAAAATCAACAAAACTATGTAAAATATATAAATATTAGGGCTGGGCACGTTAACGCGTTATTTTCGCGTTAATTCATTAATTAATTATCGCAGACAATTATTTTATCTCGCATTAACGCAGTTTTTATTATTTATTTTCTTATTGTAAAAGTCTGTTGCTCACTGGCTTTTATTTTGTAAAATTCCGTCGTGAGCGAGTCTAGTATGTTGCTTACTGCTGCGCATGTCTGCTGCGGCGCTCACAGGAAAGAGGAAACAGTGTTGCCAACTTGGCGACTTTCTCGCTAAATCTGGCAACTTTCCAAACCCCCTTGGCGACTTTTTTTGTCAACAGCTACTAGCGACAAATCTAGCGACTTTTTCTGGAGTTATTGGAGACTTTTTTGGTGTAAGAAACTGACGTGAAAGCACATATTGCTCTGCAGTTACTGTCCTCAACGTGCAGCGGGTGCTGCCGTGAGCCCCTCCCCCTTCCAAAAGCACTCACAGGGGCCCCTTTTCAAACCGGCCACTACACCCTACCCCTCCGTTTGCGCGTCCCCGCGGAGGGTCCCAAACCAACTAGCGGGGAGTGGTAGTGGGTTATAAAACCCTCCACCAGCGAGTGTGCACCGATGCCGACTTTAGGATCACGTGCAACGCCTATTGTGTCCGGTCGTCATGGAGACAGCAACATGTGAGTTCAAGTGTCAATAAACACTGCTCCAACTAAGATAGACATTTAATATCCTCATACAGACGTTAACAACTTCACATGTGTTTTGAGGATCAAATTTATGTTTATTTATTGTAAAGTGTTTTATATTTACAGGGACTGTTGTAAAAACAAAAGAATATTAACTCATGTTGTAGACAACTTTTCACTGTTAATATTTATTTCTTATTTTTCTACATTTGATGTCTTTGTGAAATCTTAATTCAACAACAAAAAATACACTTTTTGCTGCTCTGATGTTCAACAATAATATCCTTGTCTTTGCATTAATTTAGGACACCCTGTTCTATAAATTACAATAAATTAACTTAAATGATAAATTACAATAAACAATGTAGGCTCAATCTAATAGTTTTGTTATAAGTCTACACTAATATAACTAAAGAAGAAGAATAATCTAGGCTACATAAATATTTTTACAGAATACATTAGCTACAAAAAAAAGCTGTTCCCGCAAGATACCACTAAGTAACCATGGTAACACACAGTTCCTGTTTCCACCTGAGAGAGGGAAGTTTGTCCCAAAGCTTGCCACTGTATTTCTACCCCACATCTTGATGAAGGGCACTTCATTCAGCTGAGAGTGTCACTTCTGACGGAGTGCACTCCGTCACAGGGTTTGGTTTGAAAAAGGGCCGATGTCTAGGCTCGCGCAGCAGACCCAGCTGCAGTCAGAGAGCAAAGAGGAGACCCACACCACTCTGTGTCCACACTGCAACGAATGCAATAAGCTTTAGTTTTGTATTTATTTGCTTTGATTACATTGTTTAAGTTGAGAAGTACATTTACAATAAAAGTGTGCTATACACTACTTTTGAATTCATTATTGGATTTTGCGTATAACAATGCGATTAATCATGATTAATCACAGGAACTCATGCGATTAACGTGATTAAAACTTTTAATCGTTGCCCAGCCCTAATAAATATATGTGTAAATGTAGACAGGACACTATGCTATCATTGTTGTTAAAAGCATTGCATTGGTGTGGGACTGAGGTTGGTTTTGGGTGGTGGATCGGGGAGATAAAGAGGGTTTGGGTAGGGATGGGTTGGCTTTATATTTTGTATTCTGTACATCATGCAGCTATTTAAAAACTCATTAAAATAAAAAATAAAAAAAAGTGCGAGAAAAGGATAAACACAAACCACACGACATCAATCAGTGACTTCATGAATAAAGTCATCTGATGAACTACATATACCAAAATCACAAAGTGCAAATCAAGTGACAAAGTAGGATTAAAATGACTTGCAGTTCAGCCGTGTCACTGTAATGAGGATTCATGTGAATTGGTGCCTGTTGGGTTTCTGAGCAGGTTTTTTTTATTATCTGTGTAAAGATTCATATCTTGGCTAGTCCCAAGATACAGGTCTGTGTAAAGTAATGATTTGAGTGCTTGATCCCTGCAGTTCATCAGTTTGATTGCAGAGACTGGACATGAGGCAGACTAACAACGAGACAGAGGCTGACACCCTCTCCTTGTCTCCTAAACATTTGCTTCTTGCAGTTACAGAGACAGAGACCTGGAGAACAGAGACCCCCCCCCCCCCCACACACACACACACACATAAAAAACCCCCACAAAGAAAACACCTACCAGAAAGTCAGACAGACAATTATTATTTTTGTCATATTCAATAAACCTTTAACAGATTACAGGCTGTAGAGTGATTGCACAATACTCCTTTTTACTTTTTTTAGTTATTCAGGAACATATACAAGTACATCAACTGCTCTTCTATTGGCTCTTACGGCCGTTTGAAGGCGTGCTACTTACAGCCCTTGTTATACCTCAGGAGAGGTTGGACAAAGTCGTTAGACCTCTGCTTTGTCATTGGAGGTAGTAACAGATGCGCCTGTCTGAGTGTGTGTGTGTGTTCACACGTCGTACCTCTATACCTATAGGGATGCTATGTGTGAGTGCATAGGTGTAATTCTGTCTCAGCGATGTTATGAAACAGCAACCTGTGAAGTGCTTTTGTCTCATCAGTCTTAGTTCACTTCAGTCAGTCACTGTACAACTAGCATTAGCATTAGCATTCTTTTTTTTTTTTTAGCAGACATCCAATCAAGGTAATGCATGGTTACGGGCAGCATGCGTCATTGAAACTATCGACCTATCATGCACATGTGGACAATTTGAATCCCCATCTCTGATAACGACTGCTTTAATATCTCACTTAATTTTTTTTTAATCATCATGTTGTGAGAGCAAAAAAATCTAAGGTGTCTTCATCCCCCCCGTCCACGTCTTGGTCTCTTTTTTGTTAGGATGAAAATGGTGGAATGACGCAGGTGGCACCGGCAAAGGATGACTCACTGAGCACACACACACGCACACGCACACACACATGCATGCACAGAACCTACAGTTTCCTTTTCTTTCTAATCTCACATTGTAAACATCCTTATTGAGTTAAGTATACCTGTGGAGGCTGCATGTCTTTGCTTCATCATGCCGCCTTCATTTCTGTGAGGAGCAGCTTTCATGCTGACATGTTAAAAGGGAAGCTGCAGGAGGCTGAGAAATATCTTCCCATTTTACTACAACTACAGAAATTGGCTAATGTGACAGTTTTTTGGGGAAATGCATCCAGACTTAAATTCCTATCCAATGACTTCTCAAGGTCATTCATGTCTGAGTTTCTTCTCAAGATTCCTTTTGTATCCATGTGGACAGTGTCTGTAATCTTTGATGTTTTCACACTACAGACTTGTCGTCATAGAAACGTAACGATACACACATGAGAAGAAAATGTGTGGCTTTCAAGACATACAACACTCGTCATGCCGTAGTTGTGAGGATTTGCATGACGAGAGCAAGAGCCCAAAATCAGGTGCCAAAGACAAGGAGAGGCCATGTTTTTAGTTGAATAGTGTTATTAGTGGTGGTAAAATGTGTTTATTGATAGTAAAAACATGGGAATGAAATTTGGCTTAAATATTATCATGTTGGTGTAAAGTGACTCCTCAGTTCCAGCAGGGTGTCCTTTGAAAAGTACGGATATTTAGAATAGTGTAGATGGTGACTTTGGTAAAGTTAAGTATTCTGCTTGATGCTTTACAAATATCTGTGGCTCATTTCATTTTATTATTTGGAAAATTAGATGTAAATGACAGCAAATTGTGGTTTTTAGATTAACCACACTAAAACAAACCTCTCTACTGTCCAATAGGCTCGCCTTCAAGGAGCCATATGTAACTCTGACACCTAGTGTTTAAAATGGGTACTGCAGTCCAAATTCAAAACATTGTAGAGAGCTGTCTCCCCTCCTCTCTAGAGTCGATGCTCACACAGGTCACCACGTGGTGAACACTGAAGCTTCAGTGTTTATCCAGCTCTGCATGGGTCTGTAAACCTTTCTGTGTTCTAACCTCTCTCCATTTTTCAAAAGTATCTCCAATATTGATCCTAGTTTGAGCACGTTTCTGCTCATGGAGCTTATTAGAAACATGCAGAGGCTTTCTAGGTCGGGTACAATCACTTCTATCTGAACCACTTCTCTTGACCGCTTCCATCGCTGCAACACCTGTTGGTTTGACCTGATAACTGCTCTCATATCTGACAAACAGAGGGGCGTCCAAAACGGCCGTGTGGGGTGTCTTAAAACCGTCTACCATTCAGGAGCAGAATCTAAAGTTAGAAGGAGGACATACTGGCTGCTGCATTGTTGTCAGAGAAGCCAGCACTTCAACAGTAAGGTCACTTTATCATTTCACTCACTACTCATCTTAGAGATTGGACCTTTAAAATCACATCAACATTAGAAGCACTTTGTTTTCTTCACTTTTTGTTCTATATTTCTGTGCCTCTGTGGTATTTTCACCATATTTTCTTTGAGCTTTGGTTTCCTAACTTCAGCAGAAGCTTCCTCAAGCAGCTAAAAGATATGATCCTTAATGTTCCAGTGAGGGGGTCAATGCTGATGGTTGCTAAGGCTGGCTACACCCTAGATGATCTTTACTCCCAAAAATAGATCTGCACCAGAGCTTTAATTCCTGCCAGACTACTTTATGTGTGTTTGTTTTCTTTCATTTAGAAATGTATTTAAACAGAGTAAAGTCCAATTCCAAGATGGGTTCTATTCATTAACATTAAAATGGCTCATCACCACATATAGACTTCCCCTGGTACTGATGGCCACTTCTGGAGCCTTTACAGTCACAGATACTAAACCTCGGGTCAATATAAGAGTAATCATTCACTTTAATAACCTCTCAAAGGTTATTATTAAAAAGGTCTATAAATTAAATTCTTGTGGCCACAGTGATCATTGCTCTCAAGACGCTCATTTAAATAAAACCCACACAAATGGAGTGATGAAAAGTATTTTTAAGGTCAAACAATCTTTATATAAATTGCAAACTACAGTGTTACCTTTTGATTGGTGTAGTGTTAAAGAAAGAAACAGGAGGGTGTGGTGTGTCCTGAGAAGATGTAGAGTGGGCTGTGTATGTCAGTGTATGCAGAGAGAAGGTGGGAGGATGTCCTTGTGTGTGAGGGTGCAAGGTAGTAGGGACTCACTCTGGCCTTGGCGGCTGGGTTGGAGGGGTCTGATGTCTTGTTGTTCGGTGTGGAGGACACCTGTAGGGGGGACAAGCACCCATTGGTCAATACAACTCTCCAACCAACCAACCACACACCACAAACACAGCAGGGGGCAAAAGTAGGGGGATGGGAGGTGACAGGGGACACTGGTTAAGTGGAGGGAGCTGAGTGTCCTGGTCAGCAGCTAGACCAATCAGACGAGTGGATGGGTTAGTGCAGCCAATCAAAAGGGAAGCACTGGACAGAATGAAAAATCACAAACTAAATCAAGCTTTATAATCAAGATCAATAAACAAACATGTTATTAAATGAACAACCTCTACATGAAAGACTTAACCACAGGCCAATCAAATGATAGCATAAATAAACAAGTATGTGACATGTGCTTGTAGAGGGGCCAATCAGATTCACTGGATCCAATTGATGATAATAAGCAATAGTGGTCTGGAGCAGATGGAGTACTCTGGGAAACATGACAAGGTATAAAAGTAAATTAATAACAATTGAATACACATTTCCTGTTTGAGTGACAAAAGCCAATCAAATAAGAGCACAAAGAGGAGTTAAAGGAACATAACCCAATCAGAAACAACAAAGTCACAGCACTTGAGTTTGTCTCTTTCAGACATATAACACCAGTCCTATAAATAAAACGGATGAAGACCCAAAAAGCTCCAGTCGAAAGGAAAATATTAATAAATCTAATAAACTAACCAGTATCTGCTCCCTCTCTGGATGAGTCAGCGGCAGATATTGTGATGCAGAGCAGGAATGTGTTTGTGTGTCGCAAAGTGGCTTCACTCTTCAGACTGATTACACAAAGAGTAGCAGCATGGCTTTGAAATGAGGGAGAAACAACACAGCAGGAACAAACCCCGCTACTGATAAATACAGTGCGGTGAGGCCAATCTCACAGAACGAGTAGCTGCAACAACAGCTGCTTCTCTTCAGAAATCTCACTGTAATGTGCCAAGTGTTTGTGTCTAAATGATAGAGGATGAGGAAGAGAGCAATCGCCGTGAGTTTGAAACAAGGTGCTGCTTAAAAAATGAGCATGAAGAGTGATTATCCAGCGTAAACAGAGGGGAGATAGATATCTTTAATGGTTTGTAAACCCTGTTTACCATCTGCCACCTACTGAATAACAGCCAGAGGAAGGTTAAAAGAGATCTATTATGCTGATCCATATTTAAATATTTACTGTACACATAATGTTACAATGCTGGATGTCCATACTAAACGTCGGCCATATTGTTTTAAACACAAGATACACAGTTGTTAGTGTGGTGGTGTAGTCACTGGGCGTGGTTTCCTGCTGCCCCCAACAAGATGTTACGAGAACTTTGTGAGACTTGGCCAGAACCCGAAGGATCAGAACAAAGCATGGAGCACAGTTGTAGCATGTTTACACCCCAGCAGCTCAGTCAAGGACACACCCACCTTGAAGCTCACTCAAATTTCCCTGCGACTGAAAACAGAGCTGGCCAATCAGAGGAAAGTGGGCACTTAAAGGGACAGCAGCTGAAATGAACTGTTTCAGGCAGAGGCTGAAAGTAGCGATTTAACTGAGGTCAGATAATAAGGTTAACCAAACCTAAACACAGACATGACCTATGCATAAGAAAATGTTTCTTTACACCTCATACGAATAAACAACGCGGAGGAGAACAGATCCAACAAAAATTAAAGATTCAGTTAAAACCAACATGTTATCATAAGATGATGTGATTGTGACTTGTTGAAAACGTTTAAAAACACTTTTTATATTTTGGACAAACATAATTTTTTTGCAGTTTTCTGTTTGAATGCTAAATATGAAGCTAGACTTAGCATTAGCATAAAATAACAGAAAAAGGCTTTATATGTGATTTTTTGATCCAGCAGATGTCACCCTTGAGCACCAGCATGAAACCAAAACAACTTGCGCTGCATTGTTGTGTTAGCATGCTAATGCTAGCGATCTTTATTATGCTGGTATCTTCACACTGCATGTAAATTTACGATGATGATGAGAAACTGTTTCTCATCATCATGAAGCGATGACTAAAGGACGATGCTACATGCTGACTTCATAGACTGACAAAGGTGAATGTAAGAATCCGTTAAATAAGGAGAGAGAGAGAGTATGGAGACAGGAAGACCGAAATAGAAACACAGATAGTTTCCATCGCCTTCATTAGTATGCAATGTTAATGACCTCCAAAAAACAATGTCTGCAGTCTGCAGAGGAGGTTTTACTGACTCATATGTGATGTCTCCAGGGTGCTGTGTGTGTTTACTTCCTGAATTTTGGTAAGGCAGTATAATGTTTCCTACTGATCTTAAATACTTCTCAAAATCGTATTTGTTCATTTCTGATGTGATAACTCCTCTTCTCTCCATCTCAATCCAGATCTCATGTTCTTTTATAAGACGTGCAGTCAAACAAACACTAACTTAAGATAGTGCTGCATCTGTTCAAATGTGGGGGTCATGTGGACTGACAAAAAAAAAAGAGTAAAATAAAACCTTTATTTATCTTGAAGCCTGATGTTAATCTAGGCTTCTGTGGAATACTGTATAAGAACAACCCTGCTGACTAGAGTCTCCTTATACAGTTAAATAAAACAGACAAAAGATGAGCGTCATTGACACACAGATCCCTGTTATGAAACATGTCTGTTACAGTGCTAAAACAAGAAAATCCCTCTGCAGCACTTAAGGAATCCCGACAGGTCGAGTTATTCACAGACCTTTGTCCATACTGACGGCTGTGTCTTACCTTTCCTCCACCCGGCTGGTACTTTATGTTGTCGATGGATCCTATCTTGGAGCGGACGTTCTTCAGGTCAGGTGTTGGGGCGTTGATGGGTCGGGGGGTTCGGGGAGCACGGGGCACTGGCGGCTTCTTCTCCATCGGGGTCTGCTTGGGCACAGGGGGTTTGGTGATGACCCTGCGGCGGTGAGCGGCGTCCCCGTTGGTTGAAGCAGCCTGAGAAGCAGGAGTGGTGGAGGAAACAGGGCGAGGACGAGCTACCCGAGAAAGTAATTTTTAAAAAAGGAAGAAAAAGATTTGTTTTGGTTTCGCTGCACTGTTTGAAATCTAAAAGCTCAAAAGTAAAGTGATGACAAAACAACATTGGCTTGGCTTACAAAGTGTGATGAACATTAAATAAATATATCAAGACATATTGGTTCCTGTGACATGTGACCATATTATAAAATATCTGTAAGAAGTAAACTACCTCTGTCTACTGAGGGGAAAGAAGAGGAGCATGAAGTATTCTATGAAATCAAAATGCACGCCCAATATATTTCTTCTCAAAACAGTTTTGTAATTAAGTTATTGACATGCTTGTTTGTGTTTATACAATTTTTAGTTTTTTAGTTATTACATCCTTTAAAAAGGTCTTAAATGCCATGATTGACAGCTGATGATGACAGCATGATTGACTACTTCCATAAACGTGAGTGCCGACTGCACAGTCGCTGGATCACAGGGGTATTTTGGCTTCACTTTAATACAATGTGAGAAGGTTGAGGGATGTTGTCCATATTTATATATAGTCTATGGTATAAACAGGTCTGGAAACAATATGCCGGTCAGGGATTATATGACCTACTCCTGCTGGTTCACTCCTAAGAGGAGGCCCTCCTACAGACAATGAAGTGGACATCTCATCTCTTGAGTTTTATAATAAACTGGACTCCTCACATCTCTTCCTTCACGACTCATCATCTATCTGGGGGTGGAACTGAACTCTTGTCAGCATGAGGTCTCGCAGTGGAGAGAGGAGGTGTTGACAGCTCTTCTTGGCAATCAGTCACATGACAAGGGCAAAATGCACTTGGCTGCATACAACACTTGGAGGGCATGTTTTCTCTGGAAAATTATCAGTGTAAAAATATTTGACGCAGACCTGAAGACTGGGCAGGTAATGGTTTCAAGTGGTGCAAAAATCATGGTGGTATTAGCTGCAGTCGTCATCTTTTGTGGACTTCAAAAAAAAGAAAAATCATGAAATATTAGGCCCCACAACCTGCTCTAGGGGTGCAGCGGGACACTATCATTCGAACACTGAAACCATGCCTACTCAATGGAAACAAGCCCCTCTCTCAACTTTCAAAATTTGCCACAACTTGACAATTATGGGTTCATCTGGATGCCTTATTTGTCCTGTCCAGCCCTACAGTACATGTTTGAGCATCCAGAGCCAGAATCAGATTCTGAACCTGAGGACACTGATCTCCTCAACCTCAGGGAATTTGAGTTAACAAACCGAGCCGTTCTTGACGTCATGTTGTCGTCCAGTAAAGAAGCACGCGGGAATGAAGGCATAGCTCGCTAGCAAAACTGCAGATTGCAATGCAGTAGTTCAGGAGAACTGAGGATGGTAAAGCTCTAAGTGCTTTTGTATCAACAATCGGGCGCCAGCAGCTCAGCATGTTCAAGTCCCAGTGCCGACCAAGCCTGGAAATTGGTCTGGTAGCTGCAGAGCTGCAAAAGCGTTCTAACGGTCTGAATCGATACTTCAGCTGAATATAGTTCTCAGTCTTTTCACATGTTTAAAGCAACTTTTATTCAATACATATATAATGTTCTCAAAGACAAATTTCAGATTTTGTCTTCTCAAGGCCTTTAAATTGTCTGCCCAGATGTGTTCCAAACAGCTTCTAAACCTGGGTATAGATGTCTGTCGATAACCTTCATTTTATATAAGAGCCATTAAAAATTACAACGACCCAATGTCGACACAATCTGTCAGTAAAGTTGTGTTTTTACTCACTGTCTTTCTTTCATCTTAGGTCCTTACCTGCAGTCTTGGGTTTCTTGGCCTCTCCTGTCTTACTCTCATTCTTCTCATTCTTATTTGCTGTAGGAAGGAAACAATGAGTTTAGAAACGCTTGATTGACACGTCAAATTTGGAATCCCTCATTTAAGTACAAGGGTTGACCATTTTAGTGTTAAATACAGTACAGGTCTAGTCTGGTACCACATGATTAGACTAAAGAACGCATGGTTGATGGGTGCCATACCTGAGCAAGAAACAAATTGTAATTGCTGTTTTAAAAAACATTAAAAAAAGGCTAAACAAACCAGTCAGTATGTCACATTGTGTAGCATGTATAGTAATGCTCTAACATTGCTTTTGTAAAATTAGCTAGCAGTCTAGTAAAACCAGTAATAACTGGATTTAAAATGACCCTCTATTTTCTTTAAATTCCTGTAACTACCATGACGAGCAAGAGAGACAGAGCAGCGGTGGTCAAGTGACAGAGATTAAGTAAAGTGAGAAAATGTGTCAAATGCTAATCAGGCAGTCCATGGGGTGCCAGCTAACCGCTTTGCTATCTGCGTCCCGCAACAGTAACATTACTGAATCCAGAAAAACTGCTGCCATCAGGTATACAGTCCCAAAAGTAATACAGTTCACTCATGTAATAAATGAAATATGAACCTTCCAGACCATCACTGTGAAGTAGCAGAATAAATAATATCCTCATAGGATGCTGAGCTGAAATGCACAAAAAGCATAAAGGCTGTTTGACTAACACCACTCAGACTGAGTCATAGCTCTGTCGCTTCGAGAGGTGAGATACTGTTTGTGATGCGCAGATTAAAAATACTCGACTGGTGCCTTCAAAAGCTTCCACCTAAATCTGATAAAGTGCAACATATGGCAGCGATTCAGTTAGCCTGATGCCTGCAGAGGTGCCAGACTACATGTGAGTCATTTTCTCTGGCTCCTGTAGCGAGTTCAGTTCCTGCTGTAGAGGTCATGTTGCTCTGGCGCTGTTGTGAACTAACTAAGGCTCAGTGGGGATACTGTACTGACAACGGTGTGGATATCACACAATTAGGGACAGAGGGCAGACGGCCACTGGAGGTTTAACAGAGAAGATTTTCTATTTAACAAGCTGTGTGTGTGTTTGTGTGTGTGTGTGTGTGTGTGTGTGTGTGTGTGTGTGTGTGTTTTTGTGTGTTTATCCAAGTACCTGCAGCTTTACTGGCAGCGTTTGCAGAGGAGCCATTCTTATTGGCCGTCGGGCGAGGTGTGGGCATGGCCTTTTGCACAGGTGGGCGTTTCTCAGCTGTGCCGTTTTCTGGAGTCTGAAAATCAGAGGAGAGATGAGATAGAAAGCTGTGGGTGTGTGTTTTGACAGGTTTTGAGTTTGTGAGTTCTTGTGTATGTAAACACATACTGTAAGTTTGCATGTACCGCTCCTGTGTGGATAAGAGCTTAGTTATCCTGTTTTCTATGTTATGAGGTGCCAATGACATAAACCAAGACGTAGGGAGAGAATGAAAGCAATGCAAAGAAAGAAGGGGCAGACTTGTGAAAATAGGGAGGCAAGGAATGATGGAAGGAGGACTTAGGAAAGTCACTGCGGTAAATACAAACATCCAGGTTATACAAAGGTCTTTTTCTGTTAGTTTGCTAAAAACATGAGTCAATACATCCAATGCTCTGACATAAAAAAAACCCTGATTTCTTTGCTGTTGAAAGCTTGTCTATTCATTTCATGCATCGATTAGTAGCAAGAATTGGCAGAGAGAGGTAGTTTGATGCAATTAACAATGACAACAAAGGCCTGTGCTCCTCTCGTCAATCTGTCTTTTACACTTGTCCTCCACCTGTAGTCAGACTTCTTCTTGTTTCTCCAAAGTCAAAACTGAAGTTTCATTACTTGGCAAGTTCATAGAGCGCCACAGGAATGAGTCCTAAAACCCGGGAGTAAGTTAGCATTTGAGCGCCATGGGGACTATTGTCTAAAAGTCAATGGGAATTATGAATGGGTTTGTGTTTAGGTCTGTGGTTAACACAAGCTTAAGAGATGTTGGTGTTTTGTTAGACGACATAACCTACATTAGGTAATACCCCTACTTGTGAATTTTGAAGTTTTTACGCATCCGGTTGCTAACAAGTGGATAAATGAGACTACAGGGTTGTCTGGGACATTAAACGTCATCACGCCGGACACAGAGGCCGGGAACTCTCTCACTAGTCTGTGATCTCCTGTACGTTTAATCTTTGGGTTAAGGTGAATATTATGTTAATAAACAATTTATTAAACTACACAGATTAGTTTATCAGAGATCGTCTGAAGCATAACGCTAGTGATGTCACAATCATCCGACCGTGGTGTAGTTAGCTTGTAGCGTAACGTTAGCTTTTTACTTCTGTCGGCCGCATTAACGCTTCAAACATCATAAAAATGGTGTTCATCTCTGAAGATTATCCTGATGAACAAAACGCCTACTCATCAGAAACGTGTGTTTGCCAGAGATTATTTTCTGCAATGATCCAAAATCAATGCAAAAATCCCATGGGAGAATTCTCGTTAGACCCCATGGCGATGCCACTTCCGGGTTGGACTACAAAAATATGTCATATGGTTTGTTCTCTATTGAGAGGAACCTGAAGTCATGCCATATGCTCCAGTCAGGTCAGCCAGGCTCTGGTGGTTCAGTATAACTGTTCAAGATTAGCCAAAACCTTTGCAGAATCACAAGCAATCATTGCAAATGTAGTGTATTTCATATTAGTTTGACTTTCTTTGACGTCATGCAACTTGAAGCAACTCATGTGTCTTTAACTCACCTTAGCAGCCTTGGCAGAGCCAGTTGGTGGCCGCTTGGCAGCGGTGGGTGTGGTCGCCTTGGGGGCAGGACTTTTTTTATTGGCTGGGGCTGTGGAGGGGGAGGGGTGTTTGGCTGAAGTGGCCACGCCATTGGTGGAGAGGGTGGATGGGCGGGAACTGGCTGAGTTTGGTTTCGATGAAACCATCTCAGGCTGGTGATGATGGAATTAAAAATAAGTGTAAAAGGAGTAGAGGGAAGGGAAGGGGGACAGATAGACAGGAGAGGGAAAAGCAGACATGAAACCACTGATTGCAATGACAGTGTGGTATGGCAGCACAGCCATTCAACAATCTGACATCAATTCTGAAATCTGAGAATCAGAATTTTTAGCCTCTTTGACAGACCATGAGCTGTCAATCATAAAGTATAAAGTTTGAAATCTGATGAAATGAGTAGCAGTCCAAACTAAAGGCATGATATGGAGATCATGTCTCAGTTTATGTGAATGAACGAATACGTCTAATACCAGAGGACTGGCACTCAGCAAACAGACAATACACCTACGGGGGTACAATAATTACCATAATATTCTCTACAGATACTCAGGGGCGTGTCCAGAGGGGTGGCATGGACCCTCCTTGAAATGTGATTGGCCACCCCAGGTGCCACACCTAAATCCAACTATTCTGGATGTTTTCATAGGCTTGTGGTGATTTTCTTTATGTGTAGTTTAATGTAGTACATTTTTTAGTTAGTACTGTCAGTTGTAAATAAATACAAACAAAAACATTGTCTAACTTTCAATAGACTTACTTGCCAATAAATTTATTTTTACAAGTTATACAGCTCACAAGTGTTTGCATGTAATTTCTGGGTACATAAATTGTGGCTTTGCATTAACATCTTTGTTTTTGAGTCCCTAAAGAAATCAAGCTAAGAAGATGTAGGCCTATATTTTTCTAATCGTTTTACTTATAAGTACATATTATAAGTAGGGATAGAAAGGGTAAAAATAATAATATCATATACGTGTGGGTGCCCACAAACTTCATGCCACCCCTGCCTAAGTTGGTGCCCCAGGTGGGTCACCCCAGTCAAAAAACGTCTAGACACGCCCCTGCACATACTTAAGTCCACATGACAGATCCTCTGTGCACCCTTGTTAAACCCTTGACTTGTTTTTGTTTTCCTTCAACCTGAAGTTTCATTAATTTCTCTTTGTAGACTATTCCACTGTTTGCACACAGATAACTACTTTAAATACTCAGACAGACAAACTCAGACACTCACATAATACACACATAAACAAATCACACAATCTCCAGCCACCAACACTTATTTCAAGGCCCTCTCCCGTTTTTCTATTTCTCACGATAACTCCTTTGATTTCCAACTACAACTTCATTACAACAATCCTCAACAATCCTCATACATGGAACCATATGTATTGTTTTCTTGTCTGAAAATACCAACGTTGCCAGTTAGTCTATGTATCATGATATACACACACCACAGCCACTTGGTCCCCCACAACACGATTCAAGATGAAAGATGGATGAAGGACAGGACTTATATATATATATATACTTATGAAAATATATATGCCTGCAAATTTAAGTAGAGCTGGACTGAACAATTTCAGTTTATAACCAGAGGTCACTTGGATAGTAGCCATGCATTTTTGCAAAGTGTGCAGGGTGGATTTTAATATATAGAGCACGGTGGAAGAAATGATGTGACCCAGCTTAGAAGGGCTCAACGACCATACTCACCTTCAGAACTAAAGGACAGACGGAGGCAGAGAACGTCTTACAGGCAGAACGTCTTGCACCCCTTCAACCCCCACCCCTCAAGTATTGTGACACTTAAATGTTGGCAGGTATGCATTCACACAAAACGAGTCTGCAGACGTAGAAGGCTGATGTTGTTGTGCCATCGCTGCAAGATTCAGCCTGAGCATCTTTGAGTTTGTGTTTGTGTAGGTGGGATTTGTGAGTCTAGCTCAAGGACACTTCAGCAAGCTGTTGCTGAACACACAGGATGTGGTAGAGGTCAGAGCTCTGACCTTTACGTGACTGGGCTGTTTCTGTAACCACTGGACACTGACGCTTAAAGTGTGTGGATTGTGTGGATAGTTGTATTCTGTGTGTGTGTGTGTGTGTGTGTGTGTGTGTGTGTGTGTGTGTGTGTGTGTGTGTGTGTGTGTGTGTGTGTGTATGTTTGGCATGTGCGTGACCCACCTTGCTCTTGCTGTCAGGGCTCGGCAGGGTCTTGCCACTGTTTCCTGTCGGGGACTTGGCCGTCCCTTTACCTCCCTTCTCCTCCTTCTTCTCGGCCGGCTTCTTCTCCTCTTCCTTCTTCTCGTCTTTGTTGGTCTTCTCCGGCTTGTCCACTTTCTCCGCCTTCTCGTTGGCCTTGTTGTTCTTCTCCGCATTCATCTTGTCCATTTTGTCATCATCCTTGACGATCTTCTGATTTTTGTCGGCTGCGTTGTCCTTCTTCTGCTGCTCGTCTTTCTCTTTTTTGTCAAAAGCGTCGGTCTTGCTGGACATGAAGTCCGCCTTCTCTTGTTTGTCCTTGTTGTCAGATTTCACTGTGAGAGAAAAACAAAACAGTTTTAAATGTGTGTGTCAGGTTAGACTTACAAGAAACACTCGACCAGAGCAGCAGCAGCACATGCATGTGGATGTCAACCTGCAAGGAGGGCTGAAGGCTGCCGGTGCTAACTTTGCTAATGTTAGCCTGCAGCTGCTGCAATCCTGTGTTTTCTTAACTTCAAACTTGTAACCAGGTCTGAATTTAAATTTATGTTTAATTAACGGGAAAATGAGTGGATAGCATCCTCCATCTACTCTGAAGTTTTTTTTAATCTTTTCTGCATAATAACGATGCACTTAATTATAATGACCCTTGTTCTAAGGGACATAATTATTATGTCAAATTGCCATTAGAGGTCCTTGTCACATTAACTAATAAAAGGTCGTTTAAGGGGTTTGAATTCCATTTTAGGATTTTAAACCAACACTGCAACCCGAGCATGGAAAGTAACTTACAACACAACTTCCTGACAAACATTGAAGCACAAACTTGCACAGAGTCAAATATTTCCTCTTGCAACTGCACTAGTTTTGTCATTGATTAGAATGTGCTTTTAGATGATTTTATGTGGGTTGCGTCAGCAGATCATTCCGGGTCTGTTTGGTAAACAGAACAAGCCCTTTGATTTGATTGCTGTGCATTATGAAAGAGCCCTCTGTGGTGATGCTGTATCCTTTAAATCTTTGTCATTGAGGTCATATCTAACCAAAAAGAGGGAGCTGAACAGACTGTTTTGTAAAATCATACAGTGACATCACTCATTGGTTTCTGAAATAGACTTGTTGGTGGTCGCCATATTGAAAATGCGGTCTCAATGTAACTTTTAGTCATCCTAGTAACAGGCAAAGCGTTTTAGCTGAGGCGGGCCTTAAGCCTCCTGGTGGAAGCTAACTGCCCTGTTTGTATTTTGAAAAACCAGGCTGTAAACATGTTTACTTGTGTCTGCTGTAAAACAGGGTTTTGAATGGGTGTGTATGTGACTTCCTTTTTGCAGCCAGCCTCAAGGACACTCAAGGGACTGCAGCTTTTCCACTTTGGTATTAGCTTAATTGTTCCTCAGAGGTTGCAACTTGTTCCCCTCACAACAAATCATTAAATAATTGTTCCAACTCCTCTTGCTGATGGTGTGGGTCCTTTGTTTATGAAGGTTTCACTCAGGATTACATTGTTGATCAGAGGTGAAATACTCTCTTCCCCATAACCAATGGCATGTTGTCCATTAGACTAAACTAAACGACCCCCCCATTTTAAAACCCTTATCACTGCAGTGAGGCACGATATCTATGTGAACATTTTCATGTGTCCTTGTTTTAGTGTTTATATGATCAAACTATTATCGGACAGCATGAAGTCAGAGAAGGTCAAACATATATATCTCCTTAGACTTCAGGGTTCTGTCTTAGTCTTTATGTCTAATTAGATTTTTATTTAAATTTTGTGAATTTAAAAAAGGATTTGTCCTTTTCGTGTTCTCCATCTGTGTGCCAGGATTATGAAAACACCATTCGGGGACATCCATCCATCCATCCTCCTCCTCCTCAGAAGAAAAAGCATTAGGTCAAACTGAGCAGCAGCACCAGGACTGCCAACAGCTGATTCATGGGATGAGCAAAGAGAAGGAGAGAAGGAAACGAAAGAGGGAAACATGACAGGAGGATGTGAGCAGAGCGGAGGAAAACAGAAGCAGAGAGGGTTCAGAGCCGGTAGACTGACGGATGAGGAGGGGCAGAACAAGACAGGGGCTCTTTGTTGCCACCAAGACAACTCTTACATAAGAATGACCGCAGACTGGCTGCACCCTGATGTCCCCCTCATTTCCCTCTCCTCTGATGTTTGCTGATAACTGCTCTTGCTCCACTTAAACGATGCCAATTGTCTTCTGTTGTGTTGTGTGTCGTCAGGCAGATGACATGAACCAGGTCCCTCTTGAACAGGCGCCGCCAACTAACAAGATACATTTTTGTGGTTTTTCTCTGACATGTTATTTCAATTGAGCTCATCCTGGAGCCCAAATGAGACACAGGCTATGATTACGAGCAGAGAATCCTCACGAGTGCACCTGAAGGCTAAAATGCAAAGAAAGGCTGCATACAGAATTACTCATTAAGGGTATTGATAGCCTCCTGCACTGCCTGTTGTGTTTTATCAGGCTGTGAGGGAGTCAGCTCCTGCCCTGCAATGTGAAGCTGATGTTCATACACACTCATCGCTCTCTGCAGCTGCACAGCCACTAACTTGACTTATTTAATTTTAATGTCCCTTTTTCAAAGATTCTTGCAGGGTTTTGGTCACGACTCATTTTGGTGTCTGACAGAGAAATACGAGTTAATGTTATTAATTGTTTTCCGCAGCAGCAGTGTTGGGCTGGTTACTGAAGAAAATGAATATATTACTCATTACTCGTTACTCTTTTTAAAAGTAATATAATTACTTCACTTATTACTCCCTGCCAGCAGTAATATGTTACACTACTCGTTATATTACTTTTCGTTTCATTAGTTCTTTTTCGCTTGTAGCTGTAGCTGAAGATTAAAATCCAGTCTTGGTTGTTTAGATTGTAGGGCTACAGCTATCCTCCGCGGACGCAGAGGGCTCGTTGGTATTTTACATCCATTACAGTTCACTGACTTTCTGCTTACTTCAACTTTAAAGGTATTTGACGATATGTAACTTTCATTGCACTGAAGCTACAGACCTATCACAGATCAGTGGGTGTGACCTCACTCGCAGAATCTAAAAGACAAGTCCGCCATATCGCTTGGTCGCTATGCTAACAGGCTCTTGGGAGAACGATAAGAATAACACAAGTATAATAAAAGTATGTTTCAACTTCACTGATATGGATGAAGGGGATTTTGAAAGTCTTGTGCTCGAATCAGTCAACAACCTGTCGGCGGTGCTGTGCATTCTGGGATTTGGTGTCTTTCATTCACATGAGCCAAAAAGACACGTTCTGCCTTTTCTTCGGTCAAGAAGGCATCAACTTCAAAATTTATTTCACATTTCTACTACATATATGACCCAATGTCAATACAGATTCATGTTTCAACTGGGGAAGTATCCCTTTAAGTCAAGACATGCCAATAGTTTCTTATCATCTAAAGAGTCTGTAACACTACAGTTGGGTTGTTAAGTGAAGTCACTCTGTTAGCTAAAGAGCAGGAGTAACTGAAACTGCTGTTGGGGGGAGGTGTCAGACAGATTTGTCAGATTTGGGACACAAAAGTGGGTCGCCGATGCCGAGCTGTTTTCAGTGGGTCAAAAAATTTGGCCTGGAAAAATAGCAAAAAGTCTATACTGAGTATGTTTTGTTCAATCTCTTTGTTTTGTTAAAAAGTCTTAGGTACAAACTGCAAAAAAAATTATTAAATAATTTTGCTTGGATGAAGTGTTTCAAAATGTGGGTCGAAATTTCTCATTAAGGACGACGTGGTGGGTCATGATGCAAGGCTAGTTGAGAACCACCGGTCTACTGCAGACAATGTATTTTTAGTTAGTAAGTTAAAATCCATTATTTTACATTTTCTAAAAAAGTAAAATATCTGAAAGACGCTATACCAATAAAAGGAACATATTTATGGCTTTGACTCTTATTGCAGTTTTATAAAAAAAAAAGAGAGGAAGCTTTATTTCTTATGCTCCAGTATTCTTCATCACTGTATCACCACAATGCAACACCAGCAATGTGACTCATCTAACATGAAACTGCTGGCTGAGAACACACTGGATCCATCTAATACCACGCTACAATACACAGCCACTGGCAACCAGCTGTGTGTGTGTGTGTGTGTGTGTGTGTGTGTGTGTGTGTGTGTGTGTGTGTGTGTGTGTGTGTGTGTGTGTGTGTGTGTGTGTGCTGGTTTGTGAGAGCGACAGGGAAAGAAAAACAGAGTCCGTTGACTGCCACATAATTCAGAGCATGACTAACATACACAGACATTGAACTGGTGTGAAGATATTTTACTGCAGGGCTAGTGGCACACACACACACACACACACACACACACACACACACACACACACACACACACACACACACACACACACACACACACACACACACACACACACACATGAACTCAAATGGATTATTGACTGCCATAGCTCCTGCTTCCTAGCATGATAGCTATCAAACCAGCCCTCGGACAGACAGGACAATCGATAGACACAGAAGTAGTCCATGTGACTTTGCGCTCCTAAACAGGGCACACAAACTGATTTTATGCTCAGTGACATTGACACAGTGTATGAGACACGAGCTAAAAGCCATCGCTACAGTGCAAAACATGGCAACATTTATAACGACAAACTGTATGAATATTGCACTTTTGTCTAATGTAAAGCACTCACATTAAAAAAAAAAACAATTCCTCAGCACGTTTTAGAATAAAACGATGAAGATCCATTCAGTGTATTTACACTTTAAAATGTTCTCACTTCCAGCCCGTTACATAAAGCAGCTTAGGAAGCCGTCCCACACTTCACAATCCGAGGATGTAGAGATCTCTATAGTGTCAGTTTTACACTTGCAGAGAGGGTTTGGTTTTCAAGAAGTTCTTACGTAATTAAAGTAATAATCTTATGGTGTTATGTAACAAAGTCACACTTTAGGATTTTAGTAGAAGACGTTTATGAAGGCTGCTCTCATTCCTCCTTGTTCTTCAGTCCTTATCCTCTGACCAGAAATGAAAGAGATTTGTTCCCCCTGGAAATGCACCTGGTGCTCCTATCCCATGTCCACAAAGCACCCTGTCGCCTGTTTCAGCACTATATAACTTTGGCAGCTGGCTCTGGTGAGAAGTGTGTACTGCTTTATGTCACTAGTTTACACAGCAACCCTCTGTACTGTTTGATACAAACGCTGAGGCTAAGAGACGGAAGAGGACGATGACAGATGAAGCTATGAAGAGAAAAAGAGAGCGAGTCAGTTTGTTTACATGCACAGTTAAGTTTGTCCCAGTACACAAGCATCAAGCGAGAATCGATTTAGTGGTGGAAGTATGTCTGACTTCCATATGGTAGGTGGCGATATGCCCATTTTCAGGTAGTTACTATTGGACCTGGTTGAACCAATTATCAAATGGCAAATTGCTGGCTGAATGTTGAACAGTGAAATGAAGGGAACTTTACAGCTCCGATTATTTTAAACTTGATCTAGTCTTCACTTTTGGTTTAAATACGATGCATGCTAACCCTGTAGCTTGCTACCTGCTATGCTGTATGCAAATCAGGCGCAGGGAGAATGTGCAGAACCCCCAGTCCACTTTGGGTCTGATTTAAGGTTCAACATACGAGAGTTAGTCGTTCTCCAACCGCATAATGAGTGTTAGTCCGACTTTGAGGGCGCGGTCACACTGGCCATCCGAACCGTGCCGTACTCAAGAACGATTGGCCCCCCGCTGCGCCATTCCCACGCTGGCCAGCACGGCCCGCGGTCACACTACGCAGGACTATCCGTGCCTGAGCACGATTACCTCTTGTACATACCGTCGTAAAACAACACATGCACGCTTTATGTTATTATGAAGCGTGCTCAGGTGACAAACAGGCGGACGAGAGAGAGAGAGAGAGAGAGAGAGAGAGAAAAAAAAGGGACGTGCAGTCGAGTCCGCAACTGCACATCGGAGAACAACATGACAGGTTCCCTTGTGTCTTATATTGTGTCATGTTAGTCAGATACAGACAGAACACTGGATTTTTCCATAATGAAGGCTGTCAGCGTTGTTTACCCGCGTGCTTGTGCTCATACATGAAGTGTACCGTGCTGAAGCACACCTCTCCGAAGCGTGCCTGAGCACAGCATGGAGCGGTCACACTGGCCAAACGAACTGGACTTTAGGGTTGAAGCGTCCTTGGGCACAGTACGGATGGCCAGTGTGACCGTGCCCTGAGAAATTCCATTTAGTACCGTTTCAGCCATACTAAGATCTTTAGATGTATTTTAAAAGTACAGTTTTAGCCGGACTTTTTTCTAACACCATGCAAGCGTACTGAATAACCGAGCAAGAAGCTGGACTTCAGTAAATATTGGACAGGCTTTTTCACGTTGGAGAGACCTACATGAAGGCACTAAGAGACCGTCAGGGGTCACAAAGCGCACCAAATCAAATACCTCTGTTATGTTGCTTTGAGCAGCACATTTCTTGACTTATTTAATTTTAATGTTTTTATGTTTTTAACAAGCAGGTTGTTGTTTTCTATTATTTCTTTTTTTTTTCAGGATTTCTGTCCTCTTACCCTCTCTGCATGATTCAAAGACAGGGGTCCAACATAAAGACATGTGTCCGATCATGCCTGCCCAGTGGTTTAAATTTCTGTCTATGTATTAACACGGTTTGAATTCTCTGTTTTCTGTTCGAGCTGTGAGACTCACACTTGCCTTCCCCTCCTTTTACAGCTGTGTACTTCGTCGTGCATGTGTGTGTACTTTTGTGCAGCTGGGTTCTATTTCTGTGCAAAATTTTAAAAAAAAACAACACCTGAAGAAGCCGACTCGCTCTCTACTGTCAGTGTGTCTGTGGGGGCGTGTACCTTTAAAATCTGGAGGATTCACGTCAGTTAAAGCTCTTCACCTACACACACACACACACACACACACACACACACACACACACACACACACACACACACACACACACACACACACACACACACACACACACACACACACACACACACACACACACGATGCTTGAAATAGATGCTCTATATTTGAATGAGTACAGTCAGAGTCAATGTCTAATCAATGCCGAGCTTTTCTCTGTCTAACTGCAGTCTGAAAAGTGAACACACTGCTGGATGAACTCATAACTTATTTGGGCAAACAACGTTTAATGTGAAGAGAATATATTAAAACACAGGGGAAAGGCATAAACACATTATAAGATGAATTCTCTTTGAACAACTTTGTTTAATTTAGTGGTATATAATAAGTCTGTAATCCAAATCCTTTATTTTGAATTCTAAGCCCTAGGTTTGTCATTTAATAATCCCCTGCAGGCTCTCTTGTACTATTCATTGTTTTCTATTTCTGAGAAATCAACATCGACCTCATCGAGCAAGAATGTCATCCCAATTTGTCCGTCAAATCATCAAATGCCCATTTCAAAGAATGCAATGAAGATGCAGAGAAGAGATATCAGTTCCGAGAAATGTTCTTGAAAAATAAATGCCATCCAGTGATGAAACCAGGAAAAACCTAATTAAAGACCCTATTAGAGGAGGAGAGAACGATTAAAAGAGCATTAACCTTGGAGCTGATTGAAATGAAGACTAGCCTCATTTTTGAACTTCTAAGAGTCAATCAAGCACATAACTCATCATATCCAAACCAGTAAATGGTAGTGTTGTAGTCAAGACCAGACTAACTGAGACCAAGACATACCTGAGACCAGAGTGCTCCAAGACCCAGACAAGACCAAGACATTCAGGGACTGAGACCGAGTCAAGACCAAGACCATGAATATTAATGCAAAACCATCATCTTGTGTTTAGCAGGCATGTCACACTGGGAAGCTTGCGGCCGTAACCGGGGGTTAAAAATCAAACTACAAATGAATTAAAGTTATTTGTTCTTTTAGAAAGGGGCATTTCACTTCTAATTCCACACCGAGACAGGACTGAGTAAAAATGCTTTTGATTTCAGAGCTTCAGAAAATGGTCTTGAGACCAAGACCGATTTCGAGTACCACAACACTAGTGAGTGGGATGTTAATATCTGAACTTTTAAAGCGACTCATCTGACATCCAGGATACTGTTGAATCGGTCCAGTATGCAACAGATGCCACAAAAATTCAGGTTGTCATGGCATTAGTTAGTAGCTGCTTTTGGACGAGTCTGCCATGAATACGTTTACGTCTGATATGCAGCACCACGATTGTTGGGTTCTTAGTTATTTAAAGTATTTTAGAGCAAACCAAAGTCTTTTCTTTCGGTTGGAAAGTCATTTGGTTCACCAGCAATTATTCGCTTGGAAGGAGAGGTTCAAAACATGTTTGAGCGTAAACAACATTAACATGCTAACCCTTAGGCAATCTGGTGCCCCCAACTGCTGATTGCTTGAAAAATTAATACCAGGAGGATGTCACCAATAATCTATTAAGTTTAATATGTTTAATGATTGTGCGTAAATGATTGTGTTTCAAACTTAGGCCAACAACAGTCACATACTAAGCTTTTCTTCATCAGCAAGCCCAAAGACTTGGGCAAGAATCTGCTCATGTGAAATGATGCGAGGCTTTACTCAGAGGCTTTGCCATGTTTCTCTTCTTGGTGCATAATGAGAGATAATAAAAAAATAAAGTAATGGCTTAACAGGCTCTTTTACATCCATGCGAGGTGCCACCATCTTAGCGGGAGGATAAATCCAACGGTGGCAAAGAGAAACACAAAGAAACAGAGTGGATATCCACAGGCGGATAATGATGGTGAGCAGCGCTGGAAGTGGCTTCTATAAAGACATACAATAGGAATCTTCAGTGCCAATTACCTTACCCAGACACAGCATGTTACACGCCTAGTGCATATGCCTTCTACTGAAGTGGCAACCAGCAGTGTGGCAGCCTCCTAGTGATACAATAAAAAACTGTATTTTTAGTCTTAAATTATGTTGGAAACTAAGGAACAGCCAACAGCCTATCCTAAGCCAAATGCAAAGTGAGGTGCAATTCCATTTATTGCAACATGTAGAAAATAAAGGACAAGAAATATACCTGCAGGCGCGACCAATCTCACCTGTATCATCTGACTATTACATTCTACACAACATCTTATGAAGATGACGTCATAGCAGTATCCTTAAATACAAACCACTTGGATTTGCCCAATATACACCTGCTTAAATATACATCAGGTAAACATTGGCTGAAGCGATAGCAATGACTAAAGAAAACTAAAGAACTGTGGGGGTTAGCTAAGGTTATTTGATTTTTTTAAAAGTGCCTTTATTTTGAAAGGGCAAAGGCATACTTCTGGCAGAACGTAAGTTTCAGAAGTGAATAAAAGTTAAACAAACGACTAAGTACAGATTATGTTTTGGCATTTCCGAAGACGCCTATGCACTTCCATTGTTTTGTCATTGTCTTGAAAACAAGACTGTCTTGTGTGTCTGACAATTTTTTCAGAAAGAGGCAAGAGTGGCAGGCGAAGAGTGACCAATGGAGACTTGTTTCCTGCATGCATTTATCTTTACTGTGGTCCAACTGCTGACTCTGTAGGCATCGAGCAAAGCCATCTTTGCTGCAAATCGTACATTCAATGAACTATGCTCTGTATCACTGTAAATGAAAAAAAAAAACTGGATTACGAGAGAAAATCATGAATACACAGTGTTACATAGTGGTGAGACAAAAAGTCGTGTATCAGTAGTGTGAGGCATACTTCTGCTGGAGGCTACAGAAGTGGTTGCATCCAAAAGTTAATGTTGATTGAAAACAATTTTCATTTTGAAGAAACAGACATCAAGTTGCTTCACCCCAGACCCGACTCCTTGAACAAATCTGAAATCTGTGCAGTGATTCACAGAGGGGCAGCTTTACCATATACCAATCTACTGGATATATCCATTCTATATTGACCTACACACATACAGACTAGAAGAAACGCTTACCAGCTATGGTCAGTTTACTATCCTGGATGCTGTTTGCTGATGCTCCTGTAGGGGGAGGAACCGAGAGTAAGACATTGGTCTCACAGCTTCCATGATGCCTCTTAGGAGGAGGAGATGATGGCATTACAGGTGATGTCAACAATGGTGATGACATCATCGTCACCATTGCAGCTGTAACTTCTGTGCCGTCGGTGACTGTGAGAGAGCGCCGGACAGCCACGTGTGGGTACGGCGCCCTCGGTGGGCCGACTGTTCCCATCAGGGCAAAGTTTTGCATGTTGGGTATCATTCCCGATTGGACGCCCATACCGGTAGGGTACGCTCCAGTCATAATCATGGGAACAGACAGGTGTGAACAGTCAGACATCGCACGTCTCACCGCAGTCCTCTGTGGCATTTGGCTGGTTTTTGTCTCTCTGCTCAAGGTGTCACCTGATCCCACTCTCCCATCCTCATCTCGATTTAAGTTCTTGGTTGCATCCTCTGTCCTCCCCTTTTCAGTATGGCTTAAGGTTTTCCTCTCCACTCCACTCAGCTCTGCTGGACCTCCTTCGACATGAGCTCTGATAGCCACGCCTGGAGTCGGGTCTGCTGAAGGCGCTGAAGTACAAACGGCTTTATTCCATGTTAAGTCAGCAGCAAGACGAGCGTTACCAGAAGGTTGGGTATCAACACTTTGCTTTGCTGAAGAAGTCTTGAGAGTTAGATTTTCGGTCGGACCTGCAATCAAATCATCCTCCACACTTACAAGAAGGCCTCCATATGTTGAGGACGTAACAGCATCTTTATTACCTTGACTCATATTTCCAGTGGAGCAAGGGCTCAGTGGGTTTCTCTCCCCGAGCTGTGAGGCCTGTTTCGGGGGAGAGAGTGAGCCCCTGCCTTGGACAGACATTTGAGATCCCTGGCTGTGAAATCCGTCTTTAAGTTTCGCTGTGGTTTGATGGATTAGCTCAGAACTTGGGAAGGATCTCCCCTGTGAGATAGATGGGGAAGGTAATGAAGAGCAAGGTGAGGAGTGGGTAGACAGGGGGCTGCTGGGGCTTTGTCCTGCACTCCCTAATGACCGCCCTGACCCTCCTACCCTACGTCCCTCCTCCCAAGACTGTCCTCCTCCGGACCCCTCGTCCTCTATCTTCAGCACTGGCATCTTGAGTTTAGGCGTTCCTGGCACCTCTGCCTCCATCCCAAATAATGTTCCATCAGTCCTGCTTTGCCCTAATTTCCCCTCCTCTTCCGTCAAAGTTATTTTTGACCCCTCCTGTGAGGCTATGGCAGCCTGCCCCCCTGTTGCCATCTGGCCTTGGCAGTGCCAGTCACTGTGCCGGTCAGAGGCCAGGGTTGGGGTTGACAGTGGAGATGAGGCCGGGGCCGCGGGGATGTTGGCACCGGAGAGGGCACCAGGAGATATCTGCTGCTGTTGATGCTGCTGCTGTTGTTGATGCCCATTGGACGGTTGTCCGTACCTGCTGCTGCCGCTTATAATGCCAGGCTGCTGCCAGGGTGCGCCAGACAGGAAGGACATTCTCCCCTCTCTGTTTACAGGTCCTCCTGTCACTCTTCTCACGCGCTGGGCCTCAGTCTCTTCTGTTCTCTCTTGTTTACTCCTTCTTGTGTTTGTAGTTTTATTTCTTCTTTCCCCTCTGTCTTCAGATTCCTGCTTTTTTTTTCTACCTCCAAATGCTGTTTAAGTCCAGTCTGAGAGGCAGAGATGTCCTTAGTATCCAAACAGTTAAGAGCTTAGAAAGTAGAGGAAAACATTCATCCTTTCTCTTGTCAACGTGAAAGCCTGCAGCTGTGTGTTTGTAACTAAGCTGACGAACGTGAAGTGCATGGATGTATGCAAAGTGCATGTGTGTATATGTGTGTTTACAGGCGAGGCAAAAAAGTGCGAGTGAGAGTGAGAATGAATGTGTGTGTCTGGTCGTCTCGGCGTCTCTCTGAGCACTGCACGGATCAGCTGTGGGGCTAAATTGCACCTTCTCTCTCTCTCTCTCTCTCTCTCTCTCTCTCTCTTGCGCGCACGCTCTCTGTTTTCTTTCTCTCTCTTTGACATCACAGAGTCACATGACAGCCGGGAATATTCGCTCATTCGCTGGAGCAAAATTTCCGTATTCATCCCTTAGCGACAAGTGTGCACAGACATACACACATGTAGGAATAAGATCGCACAAACAAATGCAAGTGACACACATGCATGCACACACGCATGCACACACACACACACACACACACACACACACACACACACACACACACACACACACACACACACACACACACACACACACACACACACACACACACACACACACACACAGAACAGATCAATGGCTGCCACAGTTACTCAGCAGCCATATGACAGCCACTGTTCACATGTTGATACAGACTGAGACACACGAGAAGGCATTTGTGAGACATCTCTGGAAGCTGTAATCATCCGAACTACACTGATTTGTCTTTGTCTCCACACAACACTCAAGAGACCAAATAAAAGACTACAAAGACGTATAAGTGAAGGCTATAATTTACCACATTGACGTCTTAAGTTGAAACTGTGCATCCTATCCTGTCTTCATTCATTTGTGCATTCTCTTACATTTACAATAGCGCTGCACTGCAGAGTTTGTATCTTCTTACGTTGCACTGAATTAACGATTAAGCTGATTACATTGCTTCTTGGAAATAACTAAAATGTAAAGCATTGAACTTCAAAAGTTTAAATTGTAGGCAGTTCTAGTGGCTGGCTTAAATGAAACACTTTCAAAGTTTCTGAAGTTGCTTTAAAGGACCGACATGTAACTCTGACATCTACTGTTTAAAATGGGTACTGCAGTCCAAATTCAAAACATTGGACAGAGCTGCCTCCCGCCCAGAGTCAATGTGCACACGGGTTGCCATGTGGTGGACAGTGAAGCTTCAGTGTTTATCCAGCTCTGCATGGGTCTGTAAACCTTTCTGCGTTCTAACCTCTCTCCATTTTTCAAAAGCATCTCCAGTCCTCGACTACAAACTACATCTCAAGTCTTTGCTCAAGGCCAAATAACCTAGCTAAACTTGCTAATCAGTTTATGTGTGTGTGTTTGATGAGAAGGGGTGTGTCTTACATGTTCGGGTTCAGGTTCTGAACTTTATAAAAATGCTAATAAACTACTGATGTTAAAAACAAAATCACAACTACACAGCCATGAATTGTATTATTGCATAGATTTATTGGATATTAAATGTAAAATTGTTGTGGAAAAATGGCAAAACAAATGTTCATGACTCAAAGATGCTAAAACCCAAGGAGCAAAGGGTGTGTCGGCTACATTTTTCCATTTACACACAACTGGAGTTCAGTTCTTGTTTTTGAATAGACTGAACTCTGGCCAGCTCGTTGAACTTTTCTCCTGTCATCAAAACAATCCTGTGTGTGACACTGTAATATGAACTATGATGGCGGATTGAAGTCATATTTTGCTGAAGCATTCATACAACATCAGAAACGATCTCAAAGACACGGTGAACATTTCAGCATCAGGCATAAAAGAGTAGCTTCAATAATTATTCAAATCTCCTGACACACAGACAGTATGGATCTATGTCACCAAATAAAGGTAAACATTTATTTACTGATTTTCTCTTCTGGAGTTCACGGCTATATTCTCTAGTGTGTGCGTAATGGACACTGGACAGTCTGTCACCATTGTTAATGGCACTCAGCTATGTATAAGAACGCTCAATGCTGCATGATAGCATGTGAGCGTGTATAAGACACAGTAGTAGGTATCAAAGAGGGAGTGGTGAGCGCTTCATCATATTCTGATATCACCAGACTGGGCTTGTGTCAGAGTGAATATAAAGCTGACAGGAGTGAAGAAGGATCCTGTTAATCCTGTGTGTGTGTGTGTGTGTGTGTGTGTGTGTGTGTGTGTGTGTGTGTGTGTGTGTGTGTGTGTGTGTGTGTGTGTGTGTGTGTGTGTGTGTGTGTGTGTGTGTGTGTGTGTGTGTGGAAGCTCAGTAGAAGTGCGTTGTGAACTCGCTGATGCTTTCTATTGGGTTCTGTTCATAACAGGAACATACTGCAACACAGACTGAAGACCAGGTTTAAGATGGTCTAAGGCGCAGTAGAAGACAAACACACACATGGGTGCTAATGGGAGGGCATACTTGTTCCAATATGAATAAATATCAAATAAATCAGATGAATTTGTTATTTAGTCAATATGGGCGCTGGATGAGAAAATGACAACCGTGTCAGGTGGGACATAGGAAAGACACCAAGACACTTTGCATCAGATGACAGAGAGGGACCCTGTGAGGCTTTAACGTCACAGTCAGTAGAAATGTTTGTTGCAGCTTGTTAACACAACATTCAAACTGGGCCCCTCCTCCAGCGCTCATCACCACCAGAAGCCACACTGCGACCACAGGGTTAGTATGTACGTTTACTGCTTGAAGCTACACCACAAGCTGCCTGAGAATGTTACATTTGTTGTGATGGAAAAGCCGATAATGTAGCAAGCTAGCACAAAGCTAACCCCCGCTGTTTGGCACCTGCCTGTCTAGCAGCAAGTAAGCCAACTCCACATCCGCAGGTGAACGCCAACACAAGTTTCACCCTCTTTTGAAATGTGCTTAATCCACAGGGCGAGTCACCCTCCACGTCCGTGCCCACAATAATAATGGATGGCGTCCAATCGCTGAATTGTATCCAATCCAAAACTCACCTGCTCGCTGTCATTGGCTGGAGGAAACACATCCGATCCCCGCCCAGAAGCATCCTTAAATCTATCATCACACGCAACCAAACATAAACATCCGGGCAGAGGACAGAGTCTCTGCAACCACCACCACACATGTACGGAGGCCCAGAAGTGATGATGATGATGAGTGGCATTACTTCTGTTCCTTCTTAATTTTTTAGGAAAAAGCTATAGACTCACATGTACGCCTTGTACAAAACAATAGCAGATACAAGCACAACCAAACATATACACTGCTAGATCCACAGTCTAATTGCCATGGGTTTAGAAAGACTGCAAACAACATGACCCAGTAATTAT
Source organism: Labrus bergylta (assembly GCF_963930695.1). NCBI lineage: Eukaryota > Metazoa > Chordata > Actinopteri > Labriformes > Labridae > Labrus > Labrus bergylta. The sequence continues at coordinate 31,844,917 of NC_089198.1, read as the reverse complement.
TCTTATGATAGCCATGAGAACTGATGAGCTTATAGTCAAATAATGTTAAAAAATGATTCCTTATTTAGTAGCTTATAACATTAATACTCAGCAGCATCACAAAAACTGTTGGTCATGTGATCATGAACATGTTGAAAACAGCTGCTGTAAAAATGTAAGAATGCACCAAACACTGTAAAAACATCTGGAACAAGTTCGGTCAGCTTTCCAGAAACTACCTTTTGCGTGCAAACCTTGGACAGAAAAGACAAGCGGCTGTTTGCACACTGTTAGCATTCCAGTTGCTTGAACACGTTCTGAGGTTCTGATATTTGCTCGTAGGCTCGGCTCCTGGGACACTTAAATAGAAATGAGCCAGCATTCGTTTTACAGATCACACCTGCACTGGTGTGACAGAGTTCTGCTGCTGTTTTAGTACAGAAAAGTAAAGCTTAAAGAGGACATAATATCCCCCTTTTACACCTTTTCAAACAGTGGTCTGAATGAAACATCTGTGCTGTGCTTTGGTCAAAAATCTGTAGTGAGAATAAAAATGAAATGAATAAAAAAAAAATGTTTTAACCAGAATCCCACTGTGACATCACAAGGAGAGCAAATTTGAAACGGAGCATTTGTCTCTGTGTTGTAAGACTTATGCAGACCACAAACAAAGGACTGGATGGGTTTATTTCACATTTTGTGGGTCAGTAGACACTCAGGTTACCTAAATACATGTTCAAAAACACTGTTAAGATGGATTTTTCATAATATGTCCCCTTTAAAGCATGAGCACAGAAACAAAACAGTCAAACACCAAACTGTAGTCAATGGAACAGAAGGCTTTTTATGGTACAGATGTCATTTGGTAATAATTTCTATCAAACTGTTTTTAACAGGATAACATGAGCTGGTGTACGGTGGACCCTTTAGGTGTGAAACAAAATAACTTGGTTTGATGGAGGGCATACTAGCCCACATTTCTGCATCCATGTGTCTTCAGCTAAATGTGTGCACTACATGGCATGTGATGGGAGGAAAGAGCAGCTGTGATGGGATTCAGGTTTGCCTCTTTATTAAGTTAGGATGCTTTTGATGCTGATTAGAACTCTCAAGAACAGGCTGCTGATGTTGATGTTAATGATGATATTAAAAGCTTATTTGCCTCTGTGCACTTCCTGTCAGCACCTGTGAGGCCCATCAGACTTAAAGCTGTTCGCTTGCACTTACTGACGATGTTTCTCCACTCTCCATCGTTGCTCGTGTTCTGCTTACTCTCTGATGTATGTCGCTTTTGTGGAATTGTAGAAGTTCCTTTGTATGTCATGTCCTTTTGTCCTGACCCCCCACCCCTCTTTCCATCCGAGGGACACGTAGTAATAACAACTTTTAGAGACAGGCCGTCCTCAAAATGTATCAAAATGTTCATTAGTTTGTGAAAACAACTCAATAGGACAAAAGAAGCCAGGCACAGAGAGAGACGACACCGACAGCTAAAAGATGAGTAAACTGATATAAGAATCTCTTTTTGTCTGTTAGCGAGCCTGCAGAGGGTCTCGACCCTGCTTTTGAAACACTATTTTGTGGCATCTAAACTAACACTGACATTTTACACTGCTCATGACAAATGATTGTCTCCCAGTCAGAGACCCCGCTTCACCCCATCACCCCCCTGGGGCCTGAGCCAAAATAACAAGAGCTTTGTCAGACATGACTGACAATGAATGAGTATTATTACATAATCCTCCACAGACAATTTGTCTACTGTAACCTCATAGGGAGGAGCAGCCAGAGAACAGAAGAGGAAGTCATTAGACCATCGTTCACTGGTTCACCTGGTAATGCTTCTGTTATGACTCAGCCGGTGACTTTTGGAAACATTTATGCATCTTTGCAAGTTAAAGGTCTTTAACGATATGTAAGATATCTACTGAATGAAATGATAAAGTGAGCTTACTATATGATCAGACATTAAGGAAACATGCTATGTTGAAGTGCTGGCTTCTCTGACAACAATGCAGCAGCCAGTATGTCCTCCTCTTCTCTGTTTTGGATGCCCCTCGGTTTGCCATGGCAAATGGCAAACAACAACCAGGTGTTGCAGCGATGGAAGCGGGCAAGAGAAGTGGTTCAGATAGAAGTGATTGTACCCGACCTAGAAAGCCTCTGCATGTTTCTAATAAGCTCCACGAGCAGAAATGTGCTCAAACTAGGATCAATATTGGAGATGCTTTTGAAAAATGGAGAGAGGTTAGAACACAGAAAGGTTTACAGACTGATGCAGAGCTGGATAAACACTGAAGCTTCAGTATCCACCACGTGGTGACCTGTGTGAGCATCGACTCTAGAGAGAAGGGGGCGGTGGGAGACAGCTCCCTCCTATGATTATAATTTGGACTGCAGTACCCATTTTAAACACTAGGTGTCAGAGTTACATATTGCTCCTTTAAAGCAGAGAATGTTTTTAGGTTTGACAGCTGAGGTTTACACATTTCAGAAACAGAACTTGAAACTGGGAACACTCAGAGAACTATTTCCTCTGCATTTCATTCTCAAACTCACTTTCATGTAATTGCGGATCAAACCATATTAAATAAAATATGGATTCAGTCTTTGTCGAGGTGTCATGTCAGAGAGCCTCGGCTGTGACCTTTAGCTGATGATACTCCTGCTGATGTCAGTTTCACTCCGTCTGCTTTCAGAGATGTCATTTCGCTTTTTGTCCCACTGCTGTCAAAATGTCTCAATGGTTCAAGGAGCACAAGTTTTACTTCCATTCTCTGATATGTCTCAGAAAATCAGACCAATGTAGCTAGGAAGAACGGCATAATTAGGGCTATTTCCTTTTAGTACTTGTAGTAACCACTTGGGCTGTATTGATAGGATTAAAGGCAGGCAAGGTGTCCTACATTGTTGCTTCCCAACCTTTTGTCTCTGGAGCCCCTCATACAGGTATCTGCTGAGTCTGTCTGGTTTGGATCTGCAACCAAACTGGACAGACACAGACTGCAACGGACTATAAGGACTGCAGAAAAAAATCATTGGTGTTGACCTACCCCCCGTTCAGGACTTATACCGGTCCCAGGCCAGGAAACGGGCAGGTAGTATCACTGTAGACTCCTCACATCCCGGACACAAACTTTTCAAACTCCTCCCCTCTGGCAGGCATTACAGAAGACTGTATACCAAAACAACCCATCATAAGAACAGTTTCTTCCCCCAGGCTGTCACTCTGATGAACGCTAAACAGTCACAGAGCGTCAGACCTGTCGCTGTGAAATAACTCTGGAACAAAACTGTCACTGTGAATATACATATACAATGTTACAATTCTCTTAGCAGAATATACATATAAATTATTTAATTTAAATGATCATATACGCACACTTTTTAATGTAAATACTGTAAAAACTACCTCATGCTTACTTCAGCATCTTTGCACTACTCACCACTGCACTATTATCTTATATCATCCTAATTATCCTTGTACATATTAGTCTTTGCTTATTTGTTTATTTTTGTGTTTATTGTTGATATTTAATGTTATACCTTTGTACAAAGAGAGCACAGCTTACCAAAGTAAAATTCCTTGTGTGTTTAAGCATACCTGGCCAAAAAATCTGATTCTGATTCAGATGATGAAAAGACACATGGCTATATGTTGTCCTTCAGTCGTTTTGTGTTCAGACACACCGACCCATGGCCGTCTGTACGCCATGATAGCACAGCATTCTTTTACCCACCACGAATAGGTTAACAAATGTCATGTGTACTAATGGAAATTCACATCGTTGGAAGCCTCAGCGTAAGCTAGTTTTGATACCAACAAAACAAGTCGTGGGTTTGTCTTGCAGCAGCGAGGACGTCAAATATCTAATCACCATTCAGGCAGCACTCAGAGGGTAGGAAATGAAAACCGTAACACCTGTTAGCAGCATCGGCTGAGAAACTGATATATGTAAAGTTTTACGAGCAGCTTGACAAAAGTGGAGGCCCTACTGATGAGGAGAGTGAATTATACTGTTTAAAGGAACAATATGTGATTTTTCACACTTAAATATAATCTAAATCAAGTATATCCTCTGAAAATAACTCTGTGAGTCATGACTGTCTACAATGGGTGTAATACCCGAGTCCCACTGTCTGTGATGTTTTCAGAGTTTTCAGAGTCCTATCTTCACTTTGTTTACATCGCCCGGACGGCCGGCTGACTCCTCCCCTCGTATATAAAAGTTGTTTAATTGAGGGACTAGAGAAAAGAAGAATAACATACTGTACTCACTGCTTAACTGTGTTTCTAGATCACGCTCATTTCAGGTAAATTTACATGCAGTGTGAAGATACGAGCATAATAAAGATCGCTAGCATTAGCATGCTAACACAACAATGCAGCGCAAGTTGTTTTGGTTTCATGCTGGTGCTCAAGGGCGACATCTGCTGGATCAAAACATCACATATAAAGCCTTTAATGACTTTACAAAACTGGACAGATGTCTATGCCTGAAACTCTAGCAGACTGATAAGTGACAAGCTAAACCAGATTGAAACTTTGGGATTTATAAGAAAGACAAATAAAGTGAAAAAGCAGGAAAACTAAAAAAAGAGCCAGGTCTTATATTTGTGAGAAACAGCTGGAGTCTCAATTTAAATGTCATTATTCACATACGGACCACTGCTAGTTCTCTTTTTGAAGGTCACAGATTGTTGAACATCAGCTAGAGATGGAGGAAACAGAGAAAGAGGATGCTACAGCTGGTTGCCTATAGCGCTGAGCAGAGAGAAAAAAGAAGAAGGGTGGGGGGGGAGGATGATGGGAGGGGAGGGGGGGATCTTGTCAGAGCGTTTCTATTTTTACTCTTCGACCTCTCTGACTGTCACACCCAGTCCACCCCTTTCTCTATCCCTCACGCGCAGAGTCTCTTTGTTTCCACGGCAACCGCCTCCCATGTCTCCTTGACAACACACCCTCCACCTTCCCCCCCACAAACCCCTTGCCCACCCCCCCTTCACACACACACACACACACACACACACACACACACACACACACACACACACACACACACTCGCCAATGCAGTGATTATCATGGTGCCGCAGCGACGCGGGGAGTCTGGGCAGGAGAGGGGAAGACGTGATGTGGATGCAGGAGACAGAAAGGGCAAAGAGGTGGAGGATGGAGGATGGAGGGAGGATAAGAAAGGGCAGGAAGAGAAGGAGAGGGGCAGGAATAGGATATAGAAACAGATACAGGTACAGAGGAAGGCAGAGAGAAGATAACATGGGGAATCTGGGGAAACGATAAGGATGAGAGATGATGAAGGGCAACAGATGCAGAAACATGGAGGAGGGGAGGAACAACAGGGTGGAAGTAGGAAAAGTGGTGTTTCAGGGCCTTTCATGTGAAGTAAATACCAAGAGAAGACAGAGTCAACACGACGGAGGAGTGCCAGTGTAGATAAAGAAAGAGAAGGAAGTCTTCTTGTGTGAGAAACCGGCCACAAAAACCATGTTTAATAAGATATATTTGGGGTTGAGAGGGACTCTGAGAACAGGCATGTTTATCTAGCGTTGTCATACTCATCAACTCAACATAAAGAGGATTCTGTCAGCTTGTCTGGTCGTCTCCTTTTAGAGGACTGTCTATATGAGTCACAGTTGGCAGAAAAGCAGCGGGAAGACGGAAGAACTTTCAGTTATTTTGGAGCCAGCAGAAAAAAAAAAAATCCCCGACTTTCAGCAGACATATGCAGAAGACATGGATGGGCTCATGCAACAGATACAATGAAGAAGAGGAAAGGGTTCTGATGTCAACCTTCACCAGTCAGTCAAGTGTCCTAAATGAGCTCCTGCAGTTTGCAGGGCTCGTGTTAGGTTCACTCATTAGGATCATTCTGCCTTTTAAAGAGAAGACGATTTCATGAACCCAGCAGGCTCAGGCACTGATGGATGATCCTCTCCACCTATTATTATCTCAGTTGCCACGACGGCATCTTAAAGGGACAAGTCCCCCAAAATGAAAAATCATTTATTCAACCTGACCCAGTTATCATCGTTATTATTCTTTAGGTTGAATTTAAAACAACTAGTCAAATTCACTGCTGAACTATACCCGCCCTTCTCAACAGCAATGCATGTTAAAAGTTCAGACACATAAGCACCATTTCTTCAAAGGATGAAACTCAAAAGAAAAAAGAAATTCACATCTTGACTCTACATAAGACTTGTCAAACCTATTTCACAAGATGACATCTGTTGAAACATTTGTTTCCGCATAAAGCTCCAGCTGTGGATGTTTGTGGTTCAGACTGCAGTCCTCCCAGCAGACACCGGGTGGAGCCAACGAGCAGCGCTGAGTCTCAACAACACCACCCAGTGCAACCACACACACACAAGGGTCCCCAGTGATCGTCTTTATTCATAGTTTTCACTTTGATTCAGGCTCACATTTACTCTCAAGGACGATACCAAGGTCATTATATTAAGTGTGTGTGTGTGTGTGTGTGTGTGTGTGTGTGTGTGTGTGTGTGTGTGTGTGTGTGTGTGTGAAAGTGAAAGTGTGTGTGTTTGTTTAGAACCAAGGTTTCACTCACACAGGCTTTGCTTTGCAGGAAAGAGAGCAGTCTCTGTCTCTCTCATACGCACTCACAATTTATCTGTCTGAATGATGATGGTGAATATACACACACACACACACACACACACCACACACACCACACACACACACACACACACACACACACACACACACACACACACACACACACACACACACACACACACACACACACACGCACACGCACACACGCACACACGCAGGCTTACAGGGCAGAAGCGAGGCGGTCCTTGCCTTATGTAAGGGTGAAATAGCCAAAGCCATCAATAATGTAGTCAAGAGATATAAAGGTCCAACGCACGCTTGAAAATAGAGACATGCACGATAAACCGCAGGACTAAGACATACACCCAGATAGAATAATAGAGCTGCAGAGCTGATGTTCACCACACCTCAACCCCGAGGCAGCAGGATTCTTTATTTTCCATCAGTCTCTTGCTGACATCATGGAGGCAGTATAAACCTCTTCACGTGTGTGAAACCAAAAAACATCTATTTAAGTTGAATGTAAATGTAATTGTTTATTATTTTGTTGTGTACATGTCCTTCTTAGCAGCTGGTTGTCTTTCAGATCGGTACATTAAAAAAATTATCTAAAAGAAAATGTCAAATTTAAAGAATCTTTTTAAACAAAAAATGATGTTTTGAAACTTATGTGGATTTTGTGATCAAACCAAAAAGATATATCAAAAATATACATCATTTTAAAATATGTGGCTCTAGAGCCTAACGATGAAGTGATGATGTGGTGTAAATTTGCTAAACTGAAGAACAGAGCAGATGTCATTTACAGTTTTATGCACTGTGGTTGATCAGCTGTGGTGACGACCAGCTATGGAGCAACATATTCACTCAGGGGCGACTTAGTGCTGTTTCCATTAGCAAAGTACGAAAGCCTGGATGATGCTCTCCTATGCAGCAACGGACTAACAACAAGCACAGACAACAAGAAGAAAGAAGAATCACAGAGTTTCTCAGTAGATCCCTCATAAAAAAAGATTTGTCGAGAGTACAATGCCTCACTCATTGAACAGAGAGTCTAACAACAGTTCATGTGGTGTGCAATACAACATCATCATCATCCAAGTAATGCCATCTGGTCACACTGGAGGGCATGTCATGTTGAAAAAAACGGCTCAGTAACATTTTGGTTATCACATGACTCAGCAACAATTTAATTCTTCTGCAGCTTCAACAGAGAGGGAAAACACAACTCATTCATGTTTCTGTCTCTCTCTCTCTCTCTCGCTCTCTCTCTCCATGTACATAAGAAAATAACTCTTTATAATAATGTATATCTTTCATGCAGCTGCATCTGCTGGAATAGGCCATGATCAATGAACTTATAAAATGTTATTAAGATAAGATATGTGAAACCCAGCTTGGCAAACTGGTGCCTGGTGTTGCATTTCAAAGAGACAAATGGAGCTCATCACCCACTCCAGAAACCCACTCCTCATCACATCCTGCATTCTTCTATCACCACCACCAGGGTCTAGACTCCATAGAGAGTGGGGGGTATCCTATCCTGACTTCAGGCCCCTCTGAGTGCATAAAGTCATCATGACGGAGTCTAATCACCAGACATTGCATATTTATATTTTCCTGAACTGTTAAATTGTAAACTCTCCTGATTGAAATGTGATGTAGAACCTTTATTGGAACTTACCTTTCATAAATTAATATTGTCTTCATTTTTTGCAGGCCTGAGACAAATAAAGTAACATCAACTAGTTCATTTTCACAGCACACACGTTGACCTGTCAAAGCAGGAAGAGCCCATGGTGTAAATAAATAAAAAAAGAAGGCATGTCAGTGAGTCGCGTTGGCATGCACCTTATCAGCACCCTGAAAACTGGCAGTTGACTAGAACTGAAACATCATAACGACGCAGCATCAGCCCGAAGAACCGAGGCTAAAGGTCCTCACTGCAGAGGTGTAACATTTAATGCCACTCTCCACTCTTCCATTCAGATTAAAATCCCATAAAAAGATTAAAAACATGTGATTAAAGTGACTTATTCCACCTGTTATTCTGATGCTTTGAAGCATCAAACGTCTGATGAGAAAAGTGTTTCATACCCTGGATGGTGAAAATCTTTTGTTATTAGAATATGTATTGATTATGTTTCAGATCCAGATCACCAATCATAACTTCTACAAATGATTAACAAACTTCAGGGTGCTGTTCAATATTCACTTAAAAAAACCTGCAACGCTTCAACATCTTTCATATTGTATGTCCAACATTAGTCATCTTTAAATGACTGCATGCTGCCATCTAGTGCCGTCTCACAGAGCAATGCTAATGTTTGTGCTAATTGGCAGCATGAGGCCGTGGACACTGACAACGCAGGCACCTCCTGAACCACTTCAGAGGAAAGTCATACACCCTGGTGCAGTGACTGTTACATGAAGGTTATATGAGGGTTTTGTTTGGCTGAGCTGATGGCAATCAAGAGTCAGCATTTTAATGTTTAAGTCATATATGAAGGTGCTAAAAATCTCTCTTTTTTAACAGCAAACCTGTTTGTGCTTCATTTTTTAAGAGGAATTCAGTCTCTTCTTTTTTTTAAGTAAAGGTTAATTTGTGGGGCTTTTTATGCCTTCATTCCAGGGACAGGACAGTGGACAGAGCCAGGGAATCGGAAAGGAGAGAGAGCGGGGAAAACGGCATGCAGGAAAGGAGCCATAGACCGGACCTGAACCCGGGACTATGGCTGAATCTCGATGTCCTCCCTAAACCCTGAGACCTGAGCCCAGAGACCTGAGACCTGAGCCCTGAGCCCTGAGACCTGAGACCTGAGACCTGAGCCCAGAGACCTGAGACCTGAGCCCTGAGCCCTGAGACCTGAGCCCAGAGACCTGAGCCCAGAGACCTGAGACCTGAGCACTGAGACCTGAGCCCAGAGACCTGAGACCTGAGCCCTGAGACCTGAGACCTGAGACCTGAGCCCAGAGACCTGAGACCTGAGCCCTGAGCCCTGAGCCCTGAGACCTGAGCCCAGAGACCTGAGACCTGAGACCTGAGACCTGAGCCCAGAGACCTGAGCCCAGAGACCTGAGACCTGAGCCCTGAGACCTGAGCCCTGAGCCCTGAGCCCTGAGACCTGAGCCCAGAGCCCAGAGACCTGAGACCTGAGCCCAGAGCCCAGAGACCTGAGACCTGAGCCCAGAGACCTGAGACCTGAGACCTGAGCCCAGAGCCCAGAGACCTGAGCCCAGAGCCCAGAGACCTGAGACCTGAGCCCAGAGACCTGAGACCTGAGCCCAGAGCCCAGAGACCTGAGACCTGAGACCTGAGACCTGAGACCTGAGCCCAGAGACCTGAGACCTGAGCCCAGAGACCTGAGACCTGAGCCCTTACCGACCTAATTGACGTCATCTGGAAAGTGATTGAGTGCACGAGGTTGCAGGGCTTGAAATGGTTCAGTAGGAATGGGACATCACTTTGAGACTCTATGTAACCATGAGAGCATGATGTCATGTGGAATTAGATCTTTTTTCTTTTTTCTTCACTCACTCACAGGCAGCCATTGCCCTTATAAAAAGTTCTTACTATAGGCTTTGTGTATTTCTCCGTTGTGGGATAAATAAAGCTTTATCTTATGGACTAATGTGCTCTCTGTCTCTCTTATTTCTTTTAACAGACTGGAAGTAGATTTCTAAAGTACCTGTAGTTTCCAAATAAACTTTCTTGGTAGACTGTAAATACAGCGTTGTTTCACCTTCCTGCTTATCTATCGTTTCGCCCTTGTTTTCCCGTTTTATGGCATTTGTTTACCCTTCCATTCTTGCAGGCTTCCCCTGGGAATCTTATGTTTCACGTCACAATGCTATGATCTCTGGGTAATTCCCTCACGTTAAGTCTGCCCTCAGTCACTTGATGATTTCACATTGGGACAGCACTGAGCCCTCACAGACTGAGCGGGAACGCACACCAAAGTCAGCGAGTGTGTGAGGGTGGACATCGAGATCGGGCCTATGCCTCTTCACTCGCCCTGAATTTCAATCGACTCTTAATCACTGATTTATATTTATGAAGCCTTCAGGGAAAGTGTAAATAGATGCATCAACTATTCACCAAAAAATCACAGGACTTGAGATTGAGTGATGTCCAACATCCTCTACTTAGTTCACTAGGAGAATACCTTTTTTTTTAAGTAAAAAAAGGGAAACATGTCTTACCTGTTGGTCGAGGTCACATGGATGAAGCCATCGTGAGAGACAAACAGAAGGGAAGGGAGGGAGAATAAAAATATAACGTTCAGTCATACAGAACAGGCTTTCCATCAGTAAGCACAATAATCCAACATTGACCCCTCACTATGTGTCAGCGTTAGAACGTGTTAAGAGGAAAGTGAAATCAGGACTGTGCTTCAGAACCTGCTGCAGGATCTCTTAAAGCTACAGGACATTTTTAAAGATGTGTTATTATTAATTCTAAAGAGCTGACACTGTGCAAGTGAACCCAACTATGTTCGAGTTATAATCTATATTAACTGGTCAACAACACGTGTCAGCTTTTAGAGTTAAGAAAGGGCTGAGGAGAAGCAGAGAGAGAATCACACTGGAGGAGAAGCGTCTTTCAGCAGACTGCGGGATGTAGCAAGACAGATCACTCAGGATTGATACCCGTTATTGTCAGGAGGAAGGAAGCAGTAAAACGGAGGTCATGTCAGGGTTTTCCCCAGTGTCCGAGAGGTCAGACAGGCCAAAGGGCGGCTGTACATGTTGGTTACACTCATGGGGTTGGTCAGAAATTATATTAAGACGTGGACATTGGTGACTTTAGAGCTTTCATTCTTTTCTAATAACTGGGGGAAATCCTGATTTTTTTAACGTGGTGTGTTATGTTTTAATGTAGGAGAACAAACTCCACAAGCAGATTGTAACTAAGATTATGAAAAAAAAGGAACAAAAACAGATTCATTAAACGATTAACTGCACTGGATCGTTGCATTGCAGAATAAAGATCACAAGAGGTTAAAATAAATCATACCAGAGAAGAAAGTGAATTATTCAGTACTGTACAGCAGAAGCTGTAGGTAGTGATGGTGATTTACTGAAATGATCAAATTCAATAACTAGATAGAGAAGACAAAATATTAACATATCCTTCTTCCTGCATATCCCTTTATATCCCATTTTTCAAGCCCATCACCGTTTCAGCAGATGGCTGTTCAGTCTGGTCAGTGGTGATTTTTTTTAATGAAAAATGTTCCCCCGCTTTCTTTTACTAGTCAAACATATCGCTCACCGTAAATATTCAAATGTATAAAAGGCAGTTTTTATCAGATTGTTCTCTTTATATGTGTGTTTTAAAACACAACACGGTCTAGCCCCCCCTCCTTACATTACAGAACTTTTAACCCCTTATGCTCTAAGTCGAGATCTTAGATCATCAAGAGCACCTTTATGAGTCGTTCCTAGATCTAGGCTGGTTACCAAGGGCGACCAGCCCCTAACCTCTGGAACTCCCTACCCGAAGAAATTAGGCCGGCAAACTCTGTTCCTATTTTTAAATCCTTGCCCAAAACACATTTTTATAGGAAGGCCTTTTTAACGATTGATTAGTAATTCATGTCCTGCTTTAATTAATTTTATCAATTTTTATTCATAATTTGTTCATAATTTGTTTTATAATTTATTTTGTGAAGCACTTTTAATGTATATTTGATTTTGTTTGATTGAATGCATTCTGTAAAGCACTTTGTAAATAAGTGTTATATAAATAAAGTTATTATTATTATTGTTTATAATCTAGTCGGATATCCTCCCCTACAGCTGCCCTTTCAGCCATTAAAATGAATTATGTATGAAATAGAAATAGTTCATCTTGATGTTTGTGTAGGCATGAGTAATGATTTAAGTTGGTTTTATGACTAGCTGAAACTCCTCACAGGAGCTTTGATTGTGAATAAAAGTATTTCTGTGTCTCTTCATTATAAACAGCCGCAATCCAAACCAAATAGAGATATAATTAAAAGTAAACCCCGCAAACTGGATAGCTGAAGGTTGTGCCTAACTAACGTAAATGATGTTGAACACGTTGGTAAAACAATTCCTAATATCTTGTCCTGATGACAAATTGTGATTTTAACATTTCTACCACTTTAAGGCATTAACGAAGAAGCTTTTTGCGATGCAAGGACCCAGGTTATGTTTGTGTTTCTACAGACAGAGGAGATGTCAGGAGGTTACACAGAAACCGACAATCAGACGGACATTAGACAGTGGAGCAAGCATAGTCACCGGCATTATCAGCAGCTCAAGTCATTAAGTTGTTATGATCATGATAACGCACACACAGAGGCAGGCAGAGGGAAATCAAATCAGACAACTTGCAGTTTTGTTAATATAGGGCCCGAGCAGCACAGTTTCTCCCATATTCTGATTTACTGATATGATCTGGCACAAATACAGATGTGTGTGTAGCTTTATTATTAGAATACATATATTTAAAATGATGCATTAATCTGTCGGGCCCTGCTTATCACAAATACATAAAAGTACAGGATCAAGCACCAAGCAGGCCTGGTGCTCAATCAACAGACAGAGAGCCATGCATACAGGAAGACAAACAGAAGCTACTGCCTGCTTTCCTAACCTACAATCACTGTACTCAAATTAGCCCCATGTTATTAATAATCTCCCCTGTAGTTCACCAACCTTCCAGTGGGGGGAGCTGTGGCGACGAGGACTCCTGGTGCTCTGAGAGTGCAGGGAGAGAGGGAGGGGCTGCGGGGGTGATGGAGGGAGGGGGAGTGACTGTCGCTGAACTAGCTGGCGTGGCTACATTTTGGAGGGGGGTGTCCTTGGGTGGAGTGGGAGTGGCTTCATTCTTAAAGGGGGAAGCTGAGGGACTAAGGGGCATGGCTGACATGGCAGTGGATGCGGTGGGAATGTTTCCCATTGAGGCTGCTGCTGTACTTACGACTGGAGCAGCTATGTCCATACAGGGCGTGGCCATAGAGGCCATGAGAGAGGCCGAGGGGACAAAAGGTTTGGCATCAGCGTTGAGAGCTGATCCGATCGCCGTTTTTGGAGGGTGCTTGTCTGAAGCAGCCGAGGGCGATGTGACGGTGGACAGAGCATAAGTGGAAAGAGGGTCTGGAGTGATCTTGGAAGGACTTAAAGCAGAACTGACTTGTGAAGCAGGGGAGGTGCTTTCTGCTGGGGTGGTTTTTGTTAAGGGAGCAGTAGCAAGGGAGGGGGTGATTGGGGTGGTGGTCTGGGAGTTGGAAGTGGAGCCTGGAGGAGTCTGGAGGACCGAGTCCAGAAAAGAGAAGGTCTGGGAGACTGGGCTCAGATTGTCTCCTGTCATAATCGCTAGGCTACTACTACTAGCATCTCCAGCCAAACCGCCCTTGGTGGTGGCAGCGCTAGCAGCTACGCTAACATTGTGTTCAGGTTTAGCGGTGGAAACGTTCTCCTCTTTTGCTTTTTGACCGTCTTTAGCTGATATGGGGAAATCGTCTACACACATTGGCTCATATGAGCGTGGTGGGGAATCTGCTACGAGGCTAGCGTGGGAACTGTTGGTAAAACTTGTGGGTATTTGTGTATGGGCGGAAACAGGGCGAGGGCTGAGGTTTGGAGTTTTGGAGTCAGAAGGACCAGAGTTGGCGGTTGTCGCCCAGTCAGGAGCGACTGAAGCAAGGGTTGGAGAGACGGGTTGCTGAGGCGCACCCCACTCCTCTGGAAGTCTGGCCCGACTCTTAGTCTTCTTGCCTTTTACTCTCCCCCCTCCTCCACTCTCTCTGATCTCCCTCTCCCAGTTCTCATCCTCGTCCTCCTCTGCCTCCTTATCCTGCGTCCCATGCTTATCTGACCGGTCGACCTTATTCTCCTGGCTATCCGAGAAGCTGGAGACCTCGCTGTGGCTCTTCCTCTTCTTCTTCTTCCGTCTCTGCTGCTGTTTGCCAGCCTCGCCCCCTGGCCCCACTCGCTCGGGGCTGAGGGGTTCAGAGGTAGAGGAAGCGGTACTGCTGTCGTCCATTGAGCCGCCGGAAGAAAGGGCGGGAGCTGCCGAGGGGGGAAGGGCTTTATAAGAGGAGGAACCGATCACATACTTTGTCAGAGAGTCACCTGCCAAAAAGCCATCAGATTCAGGTTACCATAGGCTGTTTTCAGACTTAAAGCCTAAAATGTTCACTATTGAAGTGAATGAGTGTAATGATAGTAATGAGGTGGTATTTTTGAAGAAGGGGAGCTTATGATCCGTCAAATAACTTGTTTTTTTAATCACAGTGATTTTAGGAATAGACCTGTTGCATGATCAGTTTTGTCTTCTGATAAAAGTCAGCTAAATTCATGATTTTTTACACATTTCTTATTTAAAGGTATTTTAAAAAGGTAAAGATAAGAGGAGACTGGAGACTTCTTGACATCGTGTTAGAATTTGTAAAGAGTCAGGCCGTGATCAAGACTTGATCCAGTC
Organism: Labrus bergylta; assembly: GCF_963930695.1. Classification (NCBI taxonomy): domain Eukaryota; kingdom Metazoa; phylum Chordata; class Actinopteri; order Labriformes; family Labridae; genus Labrus; species Labrus bergylta. Next base: position 31,829,884 of record NC_089198.1, on the reverse strand, counting down.
TCTTGAATTGCTTGCTCATTTAAAGATGGGTGGATGAAAGGTTGAGATGTCCTTATCTTAAAGTGGTTCATAAATCATGAATGTTGTGTATATGCTGCATAACAGCATGTCCTGACAGCATGCGACACAAGCGAGCGTCAGCCTCAATATCTGCTTGATTACATTGTTTCAAATGTCCTAACAGCTATCTTTTCTGTACACATGGAAGAGGAATGAGGGATCTCGACAAGGTGCCAGGAGTGTCCTTCACTGATTGATTCATTTGATTTTTTTTTCCCTTTTCAATGGAGGTTGTTAGCTTGTTCTGCTAAGTTAAGATAGCAGTGCACTTATAATATCCATGAATAAAACGTTGTGCTTTGACTTGTCTTAACACAATGTCATTGAAGCTCCTCCAAGGAAACAAAGAAGGAAGCTCTTGTGCTTCTGTCACTACACAAACGGAGGTCAGTGCTCTCAGAGGAGGACCTTGGACGTTCAGAATATAATGCAGAGGACTCCTTCGCATAGGCAGGATCCAAAGAAAGTACTGGAGCACATGGATCACTTAGGGCACATTTATATCGGTGCAAAGGAGAAACGTTTCAACACAGAGCGTCAAAACTGAATTTTTCACCGTTAAAGGCTGAATGTGCGACATTTTACACATAAATGTAGCAGAAATCAAGTTTATCCTCTGAAATACACAAACATAAAGAACAGGTGTATTTCGGTAAAAGGGGTTAACTTGTGGAATACTTATGACATGGAATTAAGAATGTGTAGTTCACTTTTTTAAATTTTTGTTTAACAAATATAAAAGGTCGATTTGATTATTTTTTTGTGAGTGTGACTTCTGGTTTCTTTTTTGTTTGTTTCATTTGTTTTGTTTTGAAAGAAAGTTTTGGAACACATTTTGTTCTGATATGTTTTATTGTAACCAAACTAGTAGTGTCTTAGATAATAAGATTTGTAACAAGGGTAGGTGTAATAAGCTAAAGCTTCAGCCTACACCTTTTCGGTCAAAATGTTTTTGTTTTTTCTTGTGACCGAAACAAATTATTACTACTACTAAAATAACTCTGAGTCAGGACTGACTACAATGAGTCCTGCTGTCTGTGATTTTGTCCATGTCATATCTAGAGCGTGTTTACATGGACAAGACGGCCGGCTGACTCCTCCCCTCGTGTATAAAAGTTGTTTAATTGAGGGACTAGAGAAAAGAAGAATAACATACTGTACTCGCTGCTTAACTGTGTTTCTAGATCACGCTCATTTCAGGTAAATTTACATGCAGTGTGAAGATATGAGCATAATAAAGATCACTAGCATTAGCATGCTAACACAACAATGCAGCACGAGTTGTTTTGGTTTCATGCTGGTGCTCAAGGGCGACATCTGCTGGATCAAAAAGTTGCATATTCTTCCTTTAATGTGTCATTACAGTACTAACAGATGTGGAAGTTAAACAGAATATTCATAACATTTGTGTTTTTTTTTACTTTGGCGCCACATGTGGACAAATTGGTTCCTCTTTTCTCTTTGCTAATATTGTTCTGCACATGTGTAGGTAGTGTCTGAACAGTCAAATATATGACTAATTATTATAATTATGTTTGATTTTGTAAATGTAAAATAAAGGCTGTTTCTGCAGCTTGCTGCTCTTACGTCCTACTCTGTGACAGCAATGTTAAAAACATGACAGCATGGAAATAGTTGCTCTTCCCCTTGACGGTCCTGTTTGCTTTTGTAGCTCATTGAAAAGCATCACTTTCAACCTTAATCTGTTTTATTACCAGACTCCTCACAAGGGGGATTCAAGTACACATTTTCCTCTTACTGTTTTTTTTTTTTTTTTGCCATAGTAACCATAGTAACCAAAGTCTGATAGCTTTAAGGCTCCTCTTAGCACCAGCATCTTAACATTTCTTCATAAAAAAAAACAAAATTGTATGTGATGGTGCCTGCTTTTATAAACTCCTAAAAACCTAATCCGATACAGACTAATCAAAGGTTCAGCCAGGACCACCAGTCCATATGACTGAGTCTACTAAATGACTGAATATGTACAGGTGCAGAGTGAGCGCACATTAAGGGATCAGGAATGGGGATCAGGAGAGAAGAATAAACTGTGATATCTGTGCTCAGTTGTGTCACATTTACAGATTCAATTTACAGTTCTGTAGGATCGAAGCTGACTGTGATTCTACTTCTACATTTCTATCTTTAGAAACAGCCTAACGCTGTTCATCATCCTCATTTGGTTATTGCTGATTTAACCAACATGAGTCTTTATTAAAACTGTAACAATGGGAGAGAATATCAACTGTCTTGTCTTGTCACAATGGAGCCTGGAATTGACGGCATTTCAAGACGCCATTTTTCAGTCAAAAAATAATAATAGTGTGTTTGTCTCTCAATATCATCATCATCATCATCATCATATGGGGGCAGATATGGTCTTCTGAATGAAGCAAACTCAACACAGCAACAAAACACATTGGAGGCAGTACAGCTCAACACGAGTAATGAACTGAGTCACACAGAGGTGAGGCATGCATGACTTTAAAATGTATGCATGCATGACTTTGAAATCATGGTTAATGAATGAATCATTGTCAGACATGCAGAGCTCTTATAATGACCCACAGTAAGTGCAAACATGTCACAGGATAACGAGACAATAACAAACATTGCACATGCAAGTTTCAGCAGACACCAAAAAGAAACTCGGCTTGCATGATCCCTTCATCTTTCTGCTCCCACTTCTACAGTCTCTTGTTTGAGGATGAAGTCATCATGTTTGGAGTTAGGAGTTATTTCTCTGAAGCCATTTTTATTATTCTTGAAGAGCACTTCATCAGGTCTGAGAATGTGAGGCAGAAAGATGAACAAATGGATTCGACCGGACAGACAAGAGGGATAGATCGTATAAAACTGTATAACCTATAGAGCCCTCTCTTAGTCTGCTCATCATGCCCTCTCACCTTTCTTCTTCTCCTACCTCCTCTCTCTCCATATTACATCAAAGGGTGTCATTGTGAATCCAGAAAAAGGTGCATTTCCTTTCGTAATCTGGCATCTCTCCCTGTACTTCTAAAGTGATTGAAGTTGCTATTTTTTTCCTTTAGGCCAGGATGCTTCCCTGGCTATAAACAGCCCTGGATATGGGTCATTATCATCCATATTGAATGTGCTTATTTAACTCAATAAGGTATTTAATGGGAGTACCTCTTAATCTGGAGTCAGGCAAACTGCCAGGGGAGACATTAATGTTGGAGTGCTGGCTGCCTCAAACACATCATCGCCTGTGCAAAAAGTGCAGTGTGAGAGTTAATCCAAAATGTTGTGCATAATGATTTAATCTCCCTGAAACCAACTGGCACCTGCACAGGACAGAAGTACAAGAGTGTAGAGGCATCTCAAGTCCAAGCACAGAAAAGCAGTTTGAGAAGAGGAAGGACATCGAGATGGTTGGTAAATGTCTGTGTCGTGCAGAAGTCGTGTAGCTCCAGAAATATGATTTGGCCTCGGCTGTAAGTTTTGCTCATGAGTTCAAATGCACCAGGGTAACAAAAATGGTGAATTACAAAATGTAGGGCTGGTTAGAATAACGATTCATCAATTCAATATTGATTCAGGGAGATCCTGAGATCGATTTTTGTTGTTGTTGTTGTTGTAATGACACCCCTCTCCACTGGGGGCACTGTGAATTCAGGTCAGGCACAAATGTGCACTTTAGATCACACTGTGCTTTAATGTTTTATTCTTTGTTTATTGAATTATAATGCAACGATAAAATACATTTTTGAGTCAGTTTCTTCTTAACCTCTACAAACAATGCAAACGTAATTATTTAACAAATATCAGAAGGTACTGTGAGTAGTTATCTGGGTATTTCTCTCATCTATGAGTCATATTGAATCTATATAGAAGCATCAATATCGAATCATATCGTGACCTAAATACCGCTAATCAAAATCAAATCAAGTTGTGAGGTCGGGGACAATACTCAGCTCTGTAATACTGATACTTTATGAAGCAGGTCACTGATGGTTCCTGAGCTGATCATAATCTTACTGTTAAATAAAAACCTCTGATTCTTCCTTTAACCTGAAACATAAAACAATTTAGCTAAAAGAGCCCACACGGGTTGTAGAGAGACACGATCAAAGGTCTTTAAGGTCCTTTTGATACCAGATTGTTTAATTCTAAATGTTGCCATCAGTGGTGTAAAGGTCAGCTCACTTTAGGTTACCAAACACATGAGCAACAAACTTCTGTAATATCATGGTTCTTTGTGACTGGATGTAACAGACCGTCTTTAAGGATGTCTGGTTTAATGCATGATGGCGTCTGTCAGACACTTGATGTTATTATCAACCTCCATCAGTCTGGATTTGAAATGCAGAGGTATCTGAGAAGTTTGCTTTTTGAGAAACTCAACACTTGTTACTTGTGTGATTTGTGACTAATAAGCTACAGCGGCATTGATCTATTTATATATATATATATATATATATATTTTTTTATAAACTCACAGTAATCATTTTCTCTAATGAGCACACATTTAAAAGACGCCACATCTCATGAGCCGATCCATTTAGAGAGGTCTGTAGTTAAACAGGCTGCAGTGCTAAGGGGCCACTTTTTATATAACATTTGACCAACAAAGTAAGGATTTGTAAAAGTTAGATCAGAGATTGAACTTCCCTTATCTGAGGCTTATGTTTAACTCTGCATTGTTGTCATCCTCGTTATGTAACCGGACGGCCACAATCACTGGATGTCTGCAGGTACTTTGTATGAGAGAGCGGTTAGCTAACCACAACATTTATAAATAGCAGCATGTGGTTACATCACTCCAGTCTCTTCCCTGAGAAATGTGATGGGCGGCAGGAATTTCAACAAAAACAACGACTATGACTTTTCATTTGAAACCCTGAAACAGCAGTTAATGACTGCGTTTAATGTCCACCCATTATTTGTGATATCTGACAGTTTTACCTGAACTCATCGCTGCTTTCTAGAGACTTTTCATTTGTGTGGACATTGACTGAATAGTAAACATGCATGTTTCATAACATTCAGCATGTACCGCTGGTTGTCTTTAAGCTTATGTGTCTATCTTTAGAACATCAACACAAACAGCAGTGAGCAGAGATAAAAATAAAATCCTGAATAAAAAGCCTTCTAAATGATTAATAGGTCCTGCGGTAGTGAAACTCAGACACTGAGTCATTTGAAAAGTTCACAGTGCTTCGCGATACAATCTTCATTTTTCTCAGGTGAAGCTTTTGTGCTGGATGGAGCGACAGCCTGACAGAAAGTCAGTCTGTTTTTAGACAATGAAATACAAATGTCTCTGTTACAGAATCTCAAATGCAGCTTTTAGGCTCAAAATAAAGGATGGCATCATGTTGGTGTTGGTATGTGTTTGTTGAGAAAATCCTCCCGTGGATTTGTGTTTTTGTTTCTCAGCAACGTCCAGCTGTTTTTCACTGAAGCAGCTTCTGATTTTAACAGAAACTTATTATGATGGGAGGAAACTCCATGTCTTCAAACTGCTCATGCCCCATGTGTCTGTTATCCTCTTAATCAATTATAAAAACAACATAGTTCAGGGTCCACAGAGGCAACCAGCGGCATGAGAGCGCTGCTCTAACTAGTTCACCTTGAGTGCAAACAACTAGAAGATAGCGCCCTCTGCTGCTGAAAGAAGGTTCAGTGTGATTCAGGCTTTAACTCTTCCCCTGTCTCCAGCCGACCCCTTGTGCCCTGCTACAGAACCCATGGCCCCTTTCTTTATTTAGGGAATAGTAAAGGTAGCATAATATTTGAGAGTTTATTAAATTAAATCAAACTAATGACTGTAATTGAGCTGTTACTTTGGGACAGAGTTTGAGCTCCAATGCTCTTCATAACCTCGGTACATATTTCTATCATCAGGCACCAGAATAACTGTAAGGGTTCTTTAGCTGGTCCAAAATACTTCATAACATGACTAGAAATAAGACAAGCCATCATACCACTCCTTTATTAGCATCCCTGCACTGGCTCCATTCCATGCCGTATTAACCTTTTGAGAACATTACACTCTGAGAAACACAGGCCTGCTCGTGGTACCCACGGCCTCTAAATGTACTATGGGAGGTAGAGCCTTCAGTTATCAGGCCTGCTCGTGGTACCTACGGCCTCTAAATGTACTATGGGAGGTAGAGCCTTCAGTTATCAGGCCTGCTCGTGGTACCCACGGTCTCTAAATGTACTATGGGAGGTAGAGCCTTCAGTTATCAGGCCTGCTCGTGGTACCCACGGTCTCTAAATGTACTATGGGAGGTAGAGCCTTCAGTTATCAGGCCTGCTCGTGGTACCCACGGTCTCTAAATGTACTATGGGAGGTAGAGCCTTCAGTTATCAGGCCTGCTCGTGGTACCCACGGTCTCTAAATGTACTATGGGAGGTAGAGCCTTCAGTTATCAGGCCCTTTCCCCTTTGTAATCATCTACCAGTCAGGGTCTGGGAAGGCAGACACACTTCCTCTCTCTTTTTAAAATAGGCTTTAAACCTTACTTTTTGATAAAGGTTAGGGCTGTGTCAGGCTTGGATCAGCCCCTTGTTATGCTGCTATAGGCCTCAGGACTCAGTGGAGCATAGAGCTCAGTGAGCTCCTCTCTCTCTCTCTCTCTCTCTCTCTCTCTCTCTCTCTCTCTCTCTATCTGTTTCTGTATGAATTCAAGTCTATTACTGCACGTCACTAACTTGAAGTCTTCTTGTACCATTTAAGTTGCTAACCATATATCTCTCCGGTCGTCCCTGAGCTCCCTTGTCTAGTAGGTTGCTCTGTATCATGGCTGCAGACGGCCTGCAGCTTTGGACCCGCCAGACTCAAACTGTTATATTCATTAATATAAGTCTTACATCCATGATTTTTTTGTAATAGTTTAATGTTAAAGTTAGACTGATCTGTCGAGTATTATACTTTGCTACTCCAGCTGATACCACACATTCTCTCAGCTTTATCATTTTACATTGTAGCCATAAATCTGTTTTATTCGTTCCTCTTTTAATTGCTGTTGTTTTTTCTGTTTATTTGTTTGTTTCGTCTCTCTTTCTCCAAGCCCAACACATGAGTCCGGTTCTGCTCAAGGTTTCTTGCCCCTGTTACTTTGCTGAATGTCTTAGTGCTCATGGTGGGTCAATGATGGTTTCTATAAATAATTTAATAAAGAGTAAGGTCTTCTACCTGCTCTTTTTGTTTCTTGAGACAACTGGAGATAACTTCCTACTCTCTCCTTAGTCTCCACCCTCCCCTGCTGCCCCCGCTGACAGTAACACATGCATCCAACCCTCGCTCTGATACCTGTGGAGTGATCCATAGAGAGGATTCCTTGGCCACCAGAGGAAAACAGATCACTGGTTTTAAAGGGGCTGCTTCCACCGGTGTTACTGGTGTTTTTGTTTTCCATACCGAACAGGCCGGAACTCTTCTGGGTATCCATGGCTGAACCCATCCCAGTCTGGCCGAGAGTGGAGCCCATAGAGGTCTGGAATGGTGGCAGTCCGGTCCCCATGGTCCCTCCCATCCCAGACTGAGAGAAGCCTGATAAGACACAGAACAGAGAGACCTTGAAATCAGACAGCCGGACAAATGTACACACTGCTGCTATACAGCAAATACACAGGCAGGTGTGAGAATTGTGAAAAGACAAGATAACCTTTGTTTACAGATAACCTTCAATACATTATATGTGCCACCATGCTAAAGAGTCAAACTGTGGACTTCAGTATTTAGAAATATAACAAGCTTGGTGGGAAACAATCAGAATACCTCTTCATTGGTATAAACATGGGCGACACCTGTGTGACCAACTCACATATCTTTGAGTGTCACCCCTGGCTATCTAAGATTAAACATTGAATTTAAGAAGCAAAAAAAGACAGCTGTATTTTTTTAATAACCATTCTAATCGGGCTCACTTACATTAGCTCAACAGGGAGGCTAAAAGCACAGAATCCAAAAGATCTGTTGGACTCGCCCTTTGCACAGGAAATGTTAGCATAAACGGAGATTGCGTTAGCCTTCTGTCTCAGTCGACTGTATGAAACTCACTTTTTTTTTTTTGCCTGCTCACTAGGTTAGCGTAAAGCGCCTTTTCATTCTGGATAGTTTACAGCACATTACAGTTTGATGTGTAATGTGCTAATTTTCCTCCTCAATATTCTTTTTTTTAATGTGCAAAAAATATCTAACACTTGAAACTTATATACTTAGCCATATATTTAATTAGGCCAAAAACGAATATGAACTGTTTTAATTTAAAACGAGTACTTCCTCTATTAAACTGTCACCACCTTTCCTAGATCTACCTGAGCACCGAGTTATACAATCTAAAAACATCTATGCCTTATCAACACATTTTATTATGATTTAATTATGACCAAGCTTTTCACATTCACCACACGGGGAACACAGAAGGTGAAAAAAAGTGAGGAGGACCTAGAAATGAGTCGGGCATGCTGCTGTCTTTTGCCTTGTTCTGGCTCCACTGATCTGTCTTCCCTCCCATCATGGGACCTGAGAAAGAGGGGGGGGGGGGGGGGGGGGGGAGGAGAGACAACCAGGAAGAAAGAAAGACAGACAGAGAAAGGAGAGAAAGAAAGAAAGGAGAGGAGAGGAGTGACCAAAGGAGAAAAATGGGAGAGTCAACAAGATAGTGTGAGCAGAGAGCCTGTGAGCAAGTCAAACTGAGTGTGAGCAGAAAGAAAATCTGCAGAGAATAAGAACAGATTGAAGGAGCCAGGTGGAAATGTTAAGGGGCAAAACAAAATGAAACTTTGAAAATATTCAACTGGATACGGCAAGAACTACTGAGTCATGTTACATTCAGAGTGAGTGTGTGGGAAGTTAAAGACAAAAAGAACTGTGAGTCCACAGGACATTGTGGACAACTAGCCAATGTTGTAAATGATGAAATGAATGAAGGCTGAATTTATCTTAGCTGCTTCAGTTTTAGATTTCATATTAATCCAAATGTTGTAAGCAACACCTTTGCGTTTTATGAACATGACCTGAGAAGACAAACAGACTAAAATAATGTAAGACTGTTGCTCCTTTTGGCTTCTACAAATTAAAATGTAATCCAACGTCATTCAAACTAAGCTAATGCGTCCCTCCGCGCTTACCTGACAGATAGTCAGAGCTGAAGGCCGACTGTCCTGGTGGGTCCTGGCGTCCCCCTGATGACATCATTGATGACATCATTCCTTGACCTACAGGAGACAAGACAAAGAGCATAATCACCATAGAGTCTCTTAAATAAAGATTGAAACCCTCCCAGGCCCCCGTCAATGACCTGCTTATTCCTGACAAACACACATACAGTAGAGCATCCTGCAGGCCTTCTTTAAGAGCGGCACCATCAAGTGAGGCTGACTGAACACTGCACCTGAGTGTCTGTCTGTCAGTCTGCGCTGTCATCAAACAGTCAACCTCTCCAGACTGAGAGTGTGTGAGTCGTGGATTTCTTTTGACACTGACGAAAAGCAGACATGACAAGCTTCTGCAGAAACAGTCACCAGGGTTACACGAGGAAAAAGGACACAAGCATTTGTGGTTCACTAGACCAGAGGGTTCAGAAACTGTTCAGCTCATGACCCCCAAATTAAGGGTGCCAGAGACTGGGGCCCCCCATTGTCTCTGGAGGTGGTTAATATATGTACGTAACATCAAAGAATACAACAGCCTAAAAAATATATATCATTATTTTATAAATGGATTAATTGTTATAAAGACTAGAAGCAGAATACAAAACATTTACATGTAGACATTTTAGCAAGAATGAGTCTTAAATTAGGAGCAACAAGGTACGGGTTCAAATCCGACCTGTAACTCCTATAACCGCATGTCATTCCCTACTCTCTCCATCCCTGACGTCCAACTCTATCCACTGTCCCATCTCTACAATAAAGGCAGTAAAAAGCCCCGCCCCCAAAAAGTAAATCTTAAATAGAAAAATAGGAACGTCCATCGGTCAAAGAAGTGCTGACATCATAAACACTTCACTAACAGATAAGGACCCAAGTTTGTCAAAAAAAATGTGGCAAAAGAAAAATCATAAAATGTGTTTTTAAAATGTTTTTAGACACGTTTATTGTTGCCGTGGAAACAATAAGACATAAGGAAGCATGAACTGCTGCCGTACTGATGCTGTATGTGCTGCTGTGATAAAAACGTATACTTGGATGCATTCACTGGTCTGTTTCGCCCGTTTGTCCTCTTGATGACGGTCAAATCAGAGTTTGTTTTCATCGGGGGTGGGGGGGGGGAGTAGCAGAGAGAATCACTCCCATGATTCCCCACCGGCCTCAACGTCATCTTTAGGTAGTGTTTTGATTGAGAGCCCCCTGGTGGTGGAATTGAAATACTTTGTGTTTAAGTATGGCTCTTAGAGGCAGCTCATCTGTCAGATGTATAATGGAGTATAAGTATTATAATTCTAGATAGAAGTTCATGTAATATTAAATGTAAATCATGTACAAAGTTCTTCTTGGATTACTTATGAGTTCACCTTAAACAAACAAGCATGAGCTGCTAAAAAAGTACAGTATAATAAAGTGTGTCTCTGTCCGTGGTCCTGAAATTTTCAGGAACAAGTATAATGAAGCCTTTATCAAATCATTTCTTTTGACCAGTGCAACATGGTGGTTTAGACTCGAGCTAAAAAACATGATTCATCAAATATTTTCAGGGGAAATGAGGACACACATTTTTGGTGCAGTGCCAATATCAGTGAAGTGGTGGGTATCATGAATAATTAAGACGAGTGCATCAACAGTGAGTTTAGCCACACTCAGTGTAGTCGGAGTGTCTCTGTGGGAGCAAGTGTTTCTTTATTGCTGTTTTCCATTTTTGGGTCTATAAAGTAAAACATCAGTGAACTGCTGATACACACACACACACACACACACACACACACACACACACACACACACACACACACACACACACACACACACACACACACACACACACACACACACACACACACACACACACACACACACACACACACAGCAGACACAACAACTGCAGAGTCATGGCAGACACAAAGCCTCATGAGTCCTTCTGTCTCTTTTCAGTTTTCCTTCTCCTCCAGCTTTGGTATCAGGCCGGCCAGGTGAACAAAAAACCTGTTCAGAACAGCCACAAAACTTTAGAATAAGTTTAATATGCTAATGCTAAGCTAGCATTACACTACACAAATAATCGATCACCACGAGCCTCTCTATCCCTTTTTGTTATATTTCACAGACAGCAGGTGAAAAATTAAACTTCCTTTAAAAACAAAGACAAACAAACAAATAATAAAATACCACACGCACGCTCTTACAGGATTTGGTTCAACCGTCCAGACACTTACACACAAACACACAAAACCACACAGACTCTGCGTGCAAGGACAGTCAGACCCCAGACAGTCCTCTGAGGGCAGCAGTCACCATCCAGCCCTGAAGGTCAAACATTCACTTCCCCCCCCCCCCCCAACAGGATTTTAATGCATTAATGCATCACTGGACTGGAAGCACTTTACAAAACAACAACCAGGAGAAACAAGCAGGGCGCCACTTAAAAAAAAGGGTTTCATGGTGTCGTTTAAAGAAATAGTTTGATGTGCTCACTTTCGTTTAAGGCCTGGACAAATTGTACTCTTTTATCTCTCACTGCAACGTTTGGTTAGACGCAGCTTCTATTTTCTTCTTGTTTAATCATCTTAAACTGGGATAAAAGGAAAGGAGTATGGATGATCAATAAATACTAACCTTCAGACCTGGTCTGAGTGAGCTCTCTTTGAAAGAGTGAAACGTTAAAGGAGCAGTATGTAACTCTGACATCTAGTGTTTAAAATGGGTACTGCAAATTCTAAACACTGGAGGGAGTGGTCTCCACCCGCCCCCTCCTCCTGAGCCCTGAGTAAACTCGCTTTTAACAGCCTTTCTTATCCTGAGGTGGTTTTGAGCATTGGTTGTGCACGTCCTCAGAAATGACCGCTACACGTCGGCGAGATCCAGTATGCACATAACCGCTAGGAGCAGTATAGAGTTGTATGGTGATGAGACCGAAAATGACATCATCAGAGACACCAGAGAGCCATTACAACAATGGCGGGAAGTTATGAAGAAAAGTTAACGAATCAAGTCAGCAACTACCCCGCACTATGATGTGTCATCACCATTGAATAGCGACAAACACGGCAACATGCTCCCTCTGGAAGAATCCTCCAGTAACACTCGCTGTACATTGGCAAGTAGGTGAACATTTACGCTCAAGACGCAGCAGGTTGTCTATGCATACATGTGGATCAAAAGCAAGTAGGCTTTATTTGAGCCTTTAGAGTCGATGTGCACGCAGGTTGCCATGTCGCGGACACTGAAGCTTCAGGGTTTATCCAGCTCTGTACCGATCTTGAAACCTTTTCTGTCTAACCTCTCTCCACTTTCAAAACCATCTCCGATATTTAAACTACATTTATTATTATAACATCTAAACACACCTTTTTAGAGTCTGATTCTACCTGTCCGACATCAGAAACAGAATCAGAATCAGAATCGGGGTTTATTGAGAAGTACATTTACACATACAAAGAATTTGTCTTGGTGTATTGGTGCTAAACAATTAACAAGGAAATAAAGCAGAACTAGCAACAACTTAAATAATACAGTGTTAAGAAGTTATTACAATACATAAAATATAATAAAAAAAATAAATAAAAAAAAATTAAAAATTAAAATGTATAAAAGGTGCAATATAGGAGCCGTGCAGTGGATTATGACATTCTTTGACACAAGGCTAAACTAAGCCCTACAGTTAGCCTGGTCCAGAGTAGACTTGTTCACCAGCATAAGTTACCATGGTAACTCATACAAGCTACAGTGATGGAACGGAACTCCCACTTAAATGAGTCAGACAAATCAAAACAAGCGAGGATTCTCCTTAATCCTGCTTCATGGGATACCCCTCTGGTTTCTCGCTCCTCTTCTAACCTTCCCTTTGTGTTTTCTTTCTCTCAGTGTGTGTGGCAGGAGGCGTGGCTTTGATCGCTCTCTCTCCTCTGGAGGTCACACCTGTTCTCGATCACCCAGCTATCACCTGCTCCATAAAAGACGGGTCCACGGCTCTGACAGATAAGTCGGTTTTATTCAGTGGTGCTGTTTGTATATTCTTTGCTCACAGTGATTTCTGTTTTTTTCCCCCAGTGTGTTTTTGATGTTGCGTTTTGTGGTTACTAAATGCTTTTGTTTTTGGGACTTTTGAAGTGTAGTGTGCCCAGCTCCCTCTTCAGACTGCGGGGAATGGGATTGACGCTTCTCGTCTGGCACCCTCCTAGATTTAAAAAAAGTTTGCCTTTTAAGTAAATGAAGGCGGGAAATTCAAAGAATTAGCTGACTGACTTTGTATCTCAACATGTTCAAAACAAGAAAAACTCAATCTCTCTCTCCATCAGGATCTACTGATGCTATCACGTTGTCCTTGGCCTGCCCCTGTCCCCCAAGCAGCCTGCACTTTCTGAAGCTAATATTAGCGTGCGTATGTCATTAATGCTAAAGTCTGTCCAGCTCTCTTCTCTGCATGCCAAGGACAGAGGAGGTTACAGTGAACTCCCCATCCTCAGTAACAGCTGTCACTCCTGTATCTCAGGGGAGAGGCATGCACTTAGAGGAAGGGAGTGAGGAGTGAAGAGAAGGGGGAATGTAAGGAAGTGAGGAGTGAGGAGTGAGGAGGAGGGGGAATGAAAGGAAGTGAGGAGCGAGGAATGAGGGAGAAAGGAGTGAAGCGGAGGGTGAATGTAAGGGAGTGAGGAGGAAGGTGAATGTGAAGGGGTGAGGAGGAGGGTCTGTAGTCCCTTTACCAACACGCCTCTTTTGGTGTTTAGTCTGACCTGACACACACACACACACACACACACACACACACACACACACACACACACACACACACACACACACACACACACACCAATGAATGAACAGTGTGTTTATGTTGCGTGTCAAACGCTCATACAGCAGAAGAAGGTGTTTCTGTACATCACATTAAACTTGATTTTACAGCCGTATGAACTCAGATCTTAAAAACACTTTCTAAGTACAAAAGTGAGTTCAGGCGGCGGATATGTCAGAAAAACATTTGTCATTTGAGACAAATGTTTTTCTGACATATCCGCCGCCAGCACCGAGGGGCCACGCGGCCTCGGGTGCGGGGATCTCAAACCGGTAATGATCCTTCCGCAGGTTCACCTACTACATGATTGTATTATTATTATTATTATTATTATTATTATTATTAGCCTATAGTGAAGAAAATTGAGGATGTGATACATTAATGAAATTGATGGAGATTCATTTTGATTTGTGTTGAGTCATGGCTAGCTGGGAGTAGAAATCTGACACTAAATATCTTCTTTTTTAAATCGGATCAGTGACAAAATTCTGTTCGGTGAGATTTGTGATCATCAAACATGTGACCACCTTTAAGATCCCATAACAACAACAACACTGAAGATAAACTGGTTCAACTGGTGGGGCAGAAGCTGATGAGAGATGACGAGAGTAGGGAGACGACAGAGCAGGCAGTGCAGAGGAGGAGGGATAGAGATAATGTTGAATGTGTGATTTATGAGGTAATGACAGAGAGAAACAGAGAGAGGACAGCCATCCTTATCTGACAGCGCAGTGAATGATGCAGAACAAAATGAGGATCCCATAGAAAAGAGGAAGTATGGGAGAGTACATAAAGCAGAGATAAACACGTTCAAACAGAAAGAGTAATAAAAGAGAGACACTTCGTCTGCCCTGGGAGGAGACTGCACTGTGGTTCTGACAACCATTGATAGCACACCGTCACACTCCAGATGCTCTTAAATAAAATCCCATGGCCATTAAACACGTGATGTAAATCCTGTGACTGTGAGTGATGGACTGTAGGAGGAGTTTCACCTCTGGGGGAGCAGCACCACTTTAATCTATCAAACAAAGAGACTCACTTCATGATTACATCAGCAACAAGTTTGTTAACTCACAACATATACGTTTCTACTTCCTGGTAATATACTGACCATAACAAGGTAAAGCAGGACACCGTTACCATGAGGGCTGGAATCATGTTTTTAACTATTAAGGCCATATATCATGTGTTTTCATCACGGCTGTTCATCGATTAGAGTCTTTAATCGAAATTAATCCCATCTTTAATCACATGTTTGAAATTTAAATAATTTTGCATCTAAAAAAACTGTTAGGCTTTTATTTTGATGATGCAATGCGTCGAAACGTTTAGTCTTTTAAACTATTTTGCCTATAGTGATTCGTGTGCTCCAGTACTTTCTTTGGATCCTGACTGAGAGAAAAAATTTTTTTGAAGGTCAAAGGTCCTTCTCTGAGAGCACTGACCTCTATTTGTGGACTGGCTGAAGCCCAATTCAATCTATTTCTGATAGTACTTTGAGGTTTAAATTCAACCCAGCTTTTATTTTGAAATAAAGTAAAGACATAGTTCGAAGGTTACCACATCAACTTTAGCACAGAAACAGGAAGTAGTTATGGATCACAAACTGACATCAAACAGCTCAAAGGAGCGCTAACAAAGGTCAATGTGTGATGTCATAAGGTCAATGTGTGATGTCATAAGGTCAATGTGTGATGTCATGAGGTCAATGTGTGATGTCATGAGGTCAATGTGTGATGTCATAAGGTCAATGTGTGATGTCATAAGGTCAATGTGTGATGTCATGAGGTCAATGTGTGATGTCATAAGGTCAATGTGTGATGTCATAAGGTGGATATTAATTTGGAGTCGTCAGCTGAGCTGTCTGAGAGTTTGTTAAAGTGAAATGAGACATTCAAAGATGCAGCAGTGTCCTTCTTCTACATCACTGAGACTACAGGGAGACACTGAGGAGGACTATCTACGGTGAGCCTGAAGGGACAAAATAACATAACAAAATAAATTTATAAAATTAATCACGTTTTTTTTTTAAATGCATTAACTTCAGACCTTAGCCCCTCAATGAAATGACTGTCGGCATGGTAACTACCTAACTGTAATTTCCTGTAAAGGATTATTAAAGGATCTATCTATTTATCTGTCTGTGTGTCTGTGTGTCTGTCTGTGTGTCTGTGTCTGTCTGTCTGTCTGTCTGTCTGTCTGTCTGTCTGTCTGTCTGTGCGTCTGTCTGTCTGTGTGTCTGTGAGTCTGTCTGTCTGTGTGTCTGTCTGTGTGTCTGTCTGTCTGTCTGTGCGTCTGTCTGTCTGTGTGTCTGTGTGTCTGTCTGTGTGTCTGTCTGTGTGTCTGTGTGTCTGTCTGTGTGTCTGTCTGTCTGTCTGTCTGTGTGTCTGTCTGTCTGTCTGTCTGTCTGTCTGTGTGTGTGTGTGTGTGTGTGTGTCTGTCTGTCTGTCTGTGTGTCTGTCTGTCTGTCTGTGTCTGTGTGTCTGTTTGTCTGTGTGTCTGTCTGTCTGTCTTTCTGTGTGTCTGTCTGTGTGTCTGTCTGTCTGTCTGTCTGTCTGTGTGTCTGTTTGTCTGTGTGTCTGTCTGTCTGTCTTTCTGTGTGTCTGTCTGTGTGTCTGTCTGTCTGTCTGTCTGTGTCTGTGTGTCTGTTTGTCTGTGTGTCTGTCTGTCTGTCTTTCTGTGTGTCTGTCTGTGTGTCTGTCTGTCTGTCTGTCTGTCTGTGTGTCTGTTTGTCTGTGTGTCTGTCTGTCTGTCTGTCTGTCTGTGTGTCTGTTTGTCTGTGTGTCTGTCTGTCTGTCTGTGTGTCTGTCTGTCTGTCTGTGTCTGTCTGTCTGTCTGTGTGTATAAGAGTACGTCTTGTACTCCAGAATTGCTGTAAAAGCTTCACTTACATTACATTCACTTCAACGTATCTGCTGAACTCAGCAAACACACACACACACACACACACACACACACACACACACACACACACACACACACACACACACACACACACACGTGTGTTTGGCAGTGATGACCTCACTATCACTGCATGTGTGTGTAGCTGCTGTATTGATGCTCCACTGTACTGCAGTCACATGTGACACTGCAGTGTCTTGTACTGTAACACACACACACACACACACACACACACACACACACACACACACACACACACACACACACACACACACACACACACACACACACACTCAGAGTCAGGCCTCAGATATGAACATACGCATACACTACAGAAAAGAGACTTTGATGGTCACAAACACACACATCAGACTTTATGATGCAGTGCTTCTCTCTCTCTCTCTCTCTCTCTCTCTCTCCTCTACCTCGATCACACATACGCACAGTGAAAGTACACACACTGCAGGGATGTTATCATGCCTCAGTAAACACAGCTCCTTCCCAGCTTGACAGAAACACTAGCGGACTGCAGCATAACTTTTTGTGCTGTTACATATACGGTGGGATCTCACTCAGCAGAAAGTCTTCACACTCACACTGTGTGACCTGCACATGTCAAAGCTCTATACAAATGTAATAAAATGTCGATTAGTCTTCCATAATTCTGAAACACAAATCCCAAAGAGGGACTATATTTGTTTTTTCTCCAATATCTGTCAGTACATTGAAATGTAATTTAGAAAAAAACTCAAAGTCGGACTACACACCAAGATCGGTTTACAATTACTTTATTCCTGCATGTTGTTACGGCAACACTGTCCCTGATAGGGTTGTATAGCATGGCTGTCAAGCTAGTAAGGGGGGCAGGTCTTCCTGCCTGGATGAACGGCCAATAGTTGGGGAGCCACCGTCTTGGCAGGTAACAAATGTTTGGGACTGTGAGATGCTTTGTGTTTTTGGACAAGAGACTGTTTATTGCTTCCCTGTTTTAATAACTAAGTCTGTTTACTTATTGTCGCATGTTGAGTGTTATTACATTGAACTGTCACCTGACACGGACAAGAACGCGTTGGTTGGAAGCGAGCAGAGTGAGCTGGTCCAGAGAGTGACGCTCTGCAACCTTACCTGAGAAGACTGCAACTGGTAAGGTCCGTCTCCCTTACCTTAGTTGGCAGCCGCAAACAATCATGCCACGGGCAGCAGATGCCTGGAAGCCCCTGGAAGTGCCTGATTTTGACCCAGAAAACTTCATAAATGTGTAGCATAGCAGGAGTCACGTTGATGTTTGTCTTCAGATAAGACAGAGGGATAGTGGATCTCATTTGTACCAAATCTAAAGAGTAGAGTTTGTACAAATTGTACAGAACTATTCCATATTTTCATCCTTGGACATACAACCAGTCTGCTGCTTGCTAACTTGTTAGCATGGTGTTTTGGTAAATGTATTTGAGCTTGTAATGCGCTTTTCTAGTCTTCTGACTACTCAAATCGCTTTTACACCGCAGGTCACACCTACACATTCACACACTGATGGTAGAGGCTGCTGAGTAAAAATTCCATCAGTTTGAAATAATCCACTGATATACATTCACACGTAGCCGACAAAGCAGCGGTAGCAATTTGGGATTAAGTATTTTTCCCACTCACACATCGGCGATCTGGCTGCAGGAGCTGGGGAACGACACCCCGACCTCCCGGCTGAGACTCTTACCACTGAGCCACAGCCGCCCTTAGGTCAGCAGGAAGAAGGTTCAATATTAACCAGCTTACAGGAGGCATATCGCCTCTTATCATAGCAGTTTCAGACAAACTTCTGTCAATAAATCCAGTCTCCCATATGGTGCACATATATTGGGACAAGGACAGTCGCCTGATCGGACTTTAACTGTTGTTAGCATGTTTATTTAACGTGTTCTTTTGCCATGCAGTTCATTTTTTTATACATAAAAAATAATAATCTGAGAGACATTGTACAGCAAGTTCAGACTCTTAGGCATGGCAGCCCGCACACTTTAGAATGAATCCTTAATGTTGATAACTGAGTCATGAAACCTAATGGTCCTTAAACCTCAGAGAGTGCACAGACTTTCAGACGGTTTCAATACAAATCAGACGACTTCAAGAGCTTCAAAAATACTTGAACGAGTGCCCATGATATGAATTTGAAACAAGTCAAACATTCGTACTCCTCTGGCAGATATTTCCACTTAAAAGCTTCTTTTAGGACTCAGTGACGAGGATGAGATCTGAGACTTCTTGGCTCCCTTCTTGTCCGACTCCCAGCTCAACCACAGTCCATGATTTGTCATCTTAGCACTCAGCCAACTAATGAGTCATTCAAACAGCAACATCCCTATCAGCCCTGCAGCAGCACTGTGGCCACTGTACTGTTAGTGAATACATGTATCTGACTTTAAATAATCAGATCTGAAGATGATACTGTATGCACACCAGCTGCTAACAGATCAATCCCATTAGGCTTGAACAAGAAGTCTTAGCACACCTGCAGTTAACGCCATCCTTTCTCATGTTAGCTACTCACAAACTTGTAGCGAGCCAAATGTTATGATCATGCAAGTTTATGTTTTTAACAGAAAATTTGACATTTCAAGAGATTCTTATTTGAACCAAATCCAGCTACCTATGATCTCTGTTTTGATTCTATCCACTTTGTCGATGTTAGCAGAAGCACAAATCAGACTGTGTTTGGTAAATCCTGGACAGATTACAGCATCTTTAAAAAAGTTAATGAAGCCAACGCCATGTCACCATCTGATTTGTGGACTCTAGATTTATTTGTCCCGGTATTTCTCATTCCTTGTTTCTGGATCATTGGAGCATATCTGGAAGGCTTGTGTTGGGAAAGGGGTTAGCAAGAAAGCTATCAGCTAATGCTAGCTAAATACGCAGGGTTTATTTTTAATCTGCTGTTGCTTAAATTAATTTGAACACTAATTTTGTCTGGCACACTAAAGGTTTGGTACAAACAAACCATGAATAAAATCATGTAACTGAGTGTGTTCTACAACAACAAACCCCTCAAAATGCATTTTGTTCAAGGCCCAGTGACGACGTCATAAACTCTGCTCTTTCATAAATGGCTCCTGATGGAATGATTTTTGACAAGATAAATATCATCATGTATTTAAAAAAGACTTGGGACAACTACATAAACTCTTTTTTTTCCTGCTGAGGTAATACATGAGTTAGGGAGTATCATCATTTTCTCATCCAGATCAATCAAGCCCTTTTCACACATTCTGCCCTCCTGAACATTTCCTGACATTGTCTGGATGAGCTGCGTTTGTATACTCAACTGGATACATTTTTCTCAACCCAACTTTTTCCGGTAATGTTTCCTGCCAGTCCCCCACTCCCAGGGAAAACTCTAAAGTTGGGGTGAGTCGACGTTTAAGGGAAATATCAAGAAAAGATTCCCTGTGAGTGAGTGGGCAGGGTTGATAAGTTTAAATCAAACAACTGTAGGTATCTGGGTGCACATAAACAGGATGCTTTGTACTTTTTCTTGTTTTGTATGCCAGCATGTTTTTTTTCTCCCCTTTTTTGTTTATAGCGTGAATCATGAACCCTGTTGCTTCCTCTGACTTCTTGAATATGTTGAAAACCATGTGGCAACCTCCGGTGTTGAAAAATGAAGCTAATGCTGAAGTGCAAAACCCTGCAGTTCGTTGAGGGTCCGATTGAGTCTGGCTCCAGGAACACCAAAAGTCACATACTGTACAATGCACGCTCAAAGAAAATCAGTTTTTACATAATTAACATGTTTACAGCCTGGTACAAAACAATATCAGCCATTAGTTATTGTCCTCATGGGCACACAATGTACAGGGGGCGCATTTTTTATACAACGCATCCGTTTAGATTTTATGAATTAAGAATGTTATCCATAATTAGGCACGTAGCTGACATGATTGACAGGTGGGCGTGAAAATAAGCCTAAAACCCGCCTCAGCTCCAGCTCTCAGCCTGTCGTTAGGTTGACTGAAAGTTAGACTGAGACAGGATTTCCAACATGGAGACTGCTGCTGATGAGCCTCCAGAGCCCCCTGCTGGAACAGATGGGTGACGTCACTCAGGCTTCGTCCATTTGCACCCCCACCCCAATCCAGCCAGGGAAAATCTCCAGAATGGGAGAATAGGGTGGTAGACATGATTGAAATAAAATGTCAGGGACAGGCTGTCTATACTATACTGTTCTATTACAGTGTAAGTGTGAAAGGCAGCAAGAACAGTTACCCCCCCTGGAAAAAATGGTTGAGGATGAAGGAAACTCCACGTTGGCTTCACATCTCAGGTGCAGAATCCATTTTAAATTCTCTTCTACAGTTTAAATATAAATTTAAAGATAAAGCAGCTCAAAGGATGTCAATGCACTTAAAGCTCATTTATGACACCTTATGAAGGATCATCTTTGCACTACAGCACAGTTCAGCCACAACATTTATTAAGAAAAGAAAAAAGAGGAACTTCTTGAAATATTTGGTGCAGGACAAAATGAGCCTCAGGTTGAGAAATGAAGCAGAACTAAACGTTTGCCCTTCCTGACATGGAGGACAGAGGAGCCTTTGGTTTCCCCATGCATTTCTCAGAGCATTTCTCAGGTTTATTACAGCTCTTCATCGGAGCGGAGGCATGAAATCTCCTCACAGCTCCCACATTACAGCAAAGTGAAAGAGTATGCAACATTCTACTACATAACTATCAAGTCAATCAAGGTACGAGACAAGAGAGGAGGAGATATGAGATGTGATTGAGATGCAAAAGGAAAGAGGAGAAAATATTCAGGGACAGATTTCTAACAAGGACAGAGATAAAGCTGTTCAAAAAAGGAGGGGAGATCCTGCCTGGTCTCAGACTATAGATCTCATTGATCGCTACTGATTGTGACATCCACCCCGACCATCAGACAAGACATGACAACATGTCCATCTGTAAGCTGTTATGTAAATGTATGTGTGTTTGTAGCACTGTTACTGTTGTTACTATTTTATAGATTGCACATCCAGTATGAAGTCTAAGAACATGATGCAGCTGTTCCACTGTGGGGTTTATTTAATCTAAAAGCATTTTATGTTAAATCAACGATCTCCATGATCAATGCTCTGAAATATATTTAGGGAATCTTGCAGCAGTCATTAAAGTTTGAACGCAAACAGCACAGAGAGTTGATTGTTTATGTCCCAACACCCAAATAACTAAAGGCCAACTATATATTTTTACATGAGAGAGAAACAGAAATGTCCTTCCATTGTTGTGCTTATCATAAAGTTATAATTTGACTGGAAAAGCTCTGGACCAACAGGTACAGCATATACACATGTTGATAATGAGAGTCCTGCACTGACTTGTGGTGTATTCACACACGCATACAACAGAAATTTATGAAAATAATTTCTCAGAAATCTCAGAATGTGACAGCAAAATGACAGATTTTCTCATCCCAACTTTCCCCTTGTATAAGCCCCCTTGTTGTCCCAGTGAAGTCAGGGTGAGCCATTGTTGACACAACAGGAAGTATTCAGGAGAATCCATCCAATCAAGCTAGGAGGCCGGCTTGATGACTTTTATATTCGTCAACCGATAAGCGATCATCGTGCACATAGTGAAGCTGATTCATGTATGTTCTTCGCCACTCTTTCATTAAAACTGTAAGTGCTAGGGCCCGACTGATTTTTGGGGCCGATAACCATACGATATCTGGGAGAAATAAAATTCCCATACCTACAGTATATATCAGCTGAAGACCTTTCATTGGTCTCTATTCCTTCAAACTTGTCCTAATAATTACACAACAACAACAAAGCCTCAAGTGTCATCTCCTCAGGACTTGAAGCCCAGGAAAGACTTATTCATGTTGGTGAGGTGTCAGACGTCCACCCAGACCCTTCTTGTCAGAGGGGCTTGGCACAAACCATTAACCGTCTTCAGATGATTGTAGTTAGAGCTCAAAGACAAATGTAACGTTTTGTATGTGTGAATGCCGGGAAAATCTAAACTGGTCCAAGAAAAGGAAACCAGAACCATCTTTAAAGAAAAACTATGGCCTCCAGAGATCATTTTAAACACAGGTAGGAAACCCCTCCCCCCTCTCTTTTTCTAAAATAAGTCTGTCACCTTTCCTTAAATCATATAGTTTCATTCTTGTGACACATAGAAGCTCCTGAGTAAGCTCCATTCATAAAAAAGACTGTAAGGATTGTAGTTGAAGACCCCCGACCCTAATCCAGTGGTTCCTACAGGACTCCCCTTTGGTAGATGAAAATGTCTCCGTGAGGCATGCGAGTTAGTGCTGTAATGCATGTGAAGTTAAGGAACTGGAATATATAACATCCGAGACACCCTGTGGTCAAACATCTGCTGTCTCCTCTGCAGTATTTTACAGGGACACCCATCTCCCCTACACGAAGCGTAGCCTGCAGGCCTATATAGTCACCAGCTTTAAATAGACACACACACACACACACACACACACACACACACACACACACACACACACACACACACACACACACACACACACACACACATGGCTGGAGGATGCGTCCCTGCTTTTGGTGATCATTATCATACCAGCTGTGCATGGGCACATCAAAAAGTACGTGAGACGATACGACAGTCTGACGGTTTATCACAAAGGATTAAAACAAAACAAACACGCAGCCCTGTTCAATGTGCCATCTGTGTTTAGCATCATAACTATCAAACCAATCACCAAGATCTCATCTCTCTGGATCCATGCTGCTAGATCCCTCTTCCTGTGAATGTCATCTCATTAACATGTATGAGGCTGTATTAGGTCATTATTAAACAATGTTACATAAGCCATGACCGTTTTTATTTTGGTGACATAATGGCCATGTGAGGTGATCTGAGGAGCCGCATGATATAAACCGATCTGTCAAAAATGTGTTGTTTGTCTGTTGTATTTTTATTTTCATCTTTATTTTTTATTTTTTGTCTTTGTGTATTTGTTCTCGCTTTAGTTGTCATGTCTGTTCACCTTATCACCAATAATAAATAAATAAATAAATAAATGGTACAATAACCTGGTCATCATTCATTGTGTTTTTTGAAGGAGAAGCACACCCTGTATTTTTCCTACTTCATGGTCAACATAGATAGAATACTTGAGGGTCTTTGAGTAAAAAAAAAAATAGGTTTGTCATTGAATTTTCAGCAGTAGACTGCTTGAGTTTGTCAGTGTTTGCATCATCAAGTCACTTCAACAACTTTATAGTGAAGCCTGATTGTGACTTCTACATTGGTTCTACACCGTCATGAGCACTACACACTGGTTGCGTTGGTGTGTCGGTGTAGCTTTGCAACACTAACAAACGCTCATTCGCAGTGCGACGTCTATGCTAGTGACATCACCAGTTTCAGGTTTCTGCCACATTCTCTGCATGTTGGTGGAAAGGTAACCATGGCGACTGAAACCGACTGAGTGTATTATATGTCGGAGTTGGAGATGATAAATATTGAGCAGCAGTTGATTATTCTGAAATTATCGCCAAGAAATAAGAGAGGAGACATCAGAGGAGATGGAAGTGGGAATGCTGTAAATGCAGGAAATACCTGGAACATTTCTACAGGTAGATTTTTGAGGAGTCCGGCTACGAACATAAAGGCATAAAGTCTCGCTCTGGTCTAAAAGAAAAAAGCAGAATAAGTCACTCTTTCAAAATTATATCAGAATCAAACCCAATCAGGGGAAATGTAGAATCTTGATTCACACTTCAGCATAAGAGGTAAGAGAAGCAGACGACAACTCTCACATCCTGGAGCGCTGACTGCTTAGTGGAGGATCTGTAAAAGTGTGTGCTTTGTATTTGTTGTACAGACTGTGGTGTTACAAGGTAAATAGTCTAGGGCTCTAGGGCGGCTTTGGATCAGTGGGAGTCGGTCGTCTCTCAACTGAAAGGTCGAGGGTTCGAATCCGAAGTCTCTCCTGCTGCTTCATCTGCGGCAATGTGAATGTGTCTGAATGGATGAGTTAATACTGATGGACTCTTTACTCAGCAGCCTCTACCATCAGTGTGTGAATGGATGAGTTAATACTGATGGACTCTTTACTCAGCAGCCTCTACCATCAGTGTGTGAATGGATGAGTGAATACTGATGAACTCTTTACTCAGCAGCCTCTACCATCAGTGTATGAATGTCTATGTGTGACCTGCGGTGTAAAAGCGCTTTGAGTAATCAGAAGACTAGAAAAGCGCCACACAAGCTAAGGTCCATTTCCCTGACACTCTAAGAAAAAAACACACTCATCAACTTTGGAAAAGAAAAGACAGGGACAGATGACGTGTAGCAGTCCTGAGACGATCACTGCCTTCAGTATCTGCCAAGCAGCCAGCCCGTACCAGCTGGACCAAACGTCACTGCAAGGGGTCTGATTGGTCAGGGAAGAGAGGGAGGAGAAAATGTGTAGGAGCTAAACAGCTTTTTTTGGAAAGCAGGTTTTCATATAAAAGGAATTTACTCAGCGTATTGTTGATATCTCACCCTCTCCTGCTTTGATTTTCTTTTCTTTTTGTGTGTCTTGTGAGTTACCCTTATGTAAGAAAGGTGAATGATTTCAAATCATCAGCAAAGAATCTACAAGTGCGAGGGAAGAGAGCTGCTGCCAAACTCCATTTCCCTCCAGCTCAGGACTGTTGCGTGACAGCTAGGCTAACATTCAACTCATTGGACCAGACTCTGCCTCTGGCACGCTGCTAATTTTGTGTTTGTGTTTGTGTGTGTGTGCGTGTGTGTGTGTGTTAATGATAATGATGCTAATACAGCACTAGCTGTCTCCAGGCTGACGCAGCACAACAATGACAGGAAGAAAAAAGAGAGCGAGAGAACTGGTGGAACAACGACTGACAGAAACAGTGACAAAGAATGGGCAATAGGAAAATGTAAATATAGATTTACCATAAATAAAAGTCAAAATAACTAACTAACCTGAGAGATACAGACATGGAGAGACAGTCCTAAAGCTGGTTTACATCAGGACCGTTAGCCGATATTCAAACTGCAGACGCACTTTTCTGTCTGTTTTTCTAAAGCTTATCAAAGGACTAAGTCCAGGAGGATCACATCACACTGCTGCTGGCTGGTATTGGAATCAGCAGCTCTTTATACAGTAATGAAAAACATGTTTAAGTATGCGGTTTCTACACACTGCTGAAAACAACATCAATTATTTACAAGCCACGTCTCTTATCACGCAGAGGAAAAGCCTTCTTAGTGCAGCATGTAAAAAAACTCAACATGAGCATCATATCTATGGTAAATGGACTCGAGCTTATTTAGCGCTTTTCTAGTCTTAAAGCACTTTTTACACCGCAGGTCACACCTACACATTCACACACTGATGGTAGAGGCTGCTGAGTATAAAGACCATCAGAAGTAATTAATCACATTCATACACCCCCGACAAAGCAGTGGGAGCAACTTGAGGTTAAGTGTCTTGCCCAAGGACACATCGGACATGTGGCTGCAGGAGCTGGGGATCAAACCCTCAACCCTCACCAACAGATGAGAGAGATCTTTTTTTTTTAAACATGCCTGACACGTGGCCGCATATTAAAAAAACTGATGGTTGCTATTATTATGTTAAATGTAATTTTAAGAAAACATTTCAAGCTGAAACCCAATTATGTCAAAATATCCAAACAGCTGATTTTGCCTACCAGCCCACTCATCTGTAAGTCCCCCCCCACCCCAGGAGAGAGGACGTCCCTTCAGGGATCAACATCACATTAAGAGTCAAGCATCGCTTCCTTCTCACGTCTCTGTTTATGAACGCTGAAGGCGACTTACCGCTCTTCATGTCCTTTCCATCCAGTAAGGGTCGGTAGTCGCTCTTGGAGATGCTCTCTCCCACCTTGTCATCGAAGCTCTCTTTTTCCAGCGAGGCCACGAAGTCTCTCTTCAGCAGGGCATCGGCAGGGGCGCCACCTGGCACCCCGTGTCCACCCCCACCCAGTGCATCTCGCAGGCTCAGGTCCATAGTCCTGTTACTGGAGACAGAAAGGGGAGTGACAGGTGTGACTACTTTTATTATACCTTGTTGTGTTTTTTTAACCTGCTCCACCTCAACTGTGTCAGACGGGTTCAGTATAAATGCTAAGATGGACTAAATGCAATGTGTAGGTGTGACATGCTGTGCTTTTACACTGCAGGTCACACCTACACATTCACACACTGATGGCAGAGGCTGCTGTGTAAAGTGAACATCAAAGGTAACTTATCCCATACCAATGAAGCAGCGGGAGCAACTTGGGGTGAAGTGTCATGCCCAAGAACATATCGGACATGTGGCTGCATGAGCAGGGGATCGAACCCTCAACCTTCCGGTCAAGAGACGACTGAGCCGGCGTCGCCCCATTCCAAAAATGTCTTCTGTGACACTGTTTTACTTCCACAATAACAATGACAAGTTCAGCAAAGTTTAGAGGATTTTGAAATAATAAAACAGCCTCAGTCTGGTTCGCTTCAAGTTAAAATATATAAAAGCCAAGTGAGTCCAGTAGATCACCATGTCTGGCCACCCGAGCCCACAGAAACTGCCTTTAACTGTCAGACATGACAGATTTGAGAATCCTGTCAGACATTGTCAGACGTCTAAACCAACGCGAACTTCATCTGCAGACATAAAAAAAAACAGTTTGACGAGAGATAATAGAGCAGTGCATTCTGGGAATAACAGCAAGACACACTGATACTTCATTGAAAGGTCCACACTGTTGTTTAACTTGGACACTTGTGTTAACAGAAAAACTCAATCTGTGAGACGGAGTGTGTATGTATGGATTAGAGCTGGAGTCATTCCACCTGCTGAGTGCATCAGACATGAAGCAGAACTGGTGACAGTGTGACCCCTGAACAAACTCTCTGTCCCTCTTTTCTGTTTGTCCCTCTATCCTGGCTCCCAGCAAACAAGCTGTCATTGTCCTGCAACGATACCACACACACACACACACACACACACACACACACACACACACACACACACACACACACACACACACACACACACACACACACACACACACACACACACACACACACACACAATGGCCAGTAGCCAGTATGAGGACATACAGTAGAGTGTTAGCAGGCCTTGAGAGGAACTGTAGGCCATTGTTTCAGAGGCAGGACAGAGTACAGTGAACACCTCACACACTCTCACTTTGGGTATCTACCTCTTTAAAAGTTTTTTTTAAACCTTTGGTTACGCCCACATACTCACATCTGATTTCCTGTAGTTGACTCCAAACTGTAATCATGTTTCTCTTAAATACTAACAAAGTGATTTCTAGTCACTGAAAGGGCTTCACTCACATTTGAACTTTTAACGTCACACTCGTACATCAACACACACTGACCATGCACTCAATAACTCCATCGCTCCATTACAAAAATGAAACAATCACAAAAGAGGACTTCCTACCCTCTGTTACCCTCTTAGTGTATTATTCTGCAGTATTTATCGCTCCATGGAGAGGTTTCATAAGACGGAATATTCAGTGGCCTGTCGCTGGTGCTCTTTGTTTCTCTCATCACACACAATCAGAAATGATATTTGTGTGATTACTAAACATTTCTTTAGTTTTCCATGGCAAACTGAGTGTGACAGGCACAATGTTTTACTACTGCTATGGCTCTAAGTCAGGTTGGTGAAGGATATAACAGTCAATCTGAGGTGAAAGTCGGGGGTGGATGGATCAAACAAACCAGGTAATTCATTCAGGAGACTGGGATCCTTCTGTTGTGTGAAACAAATAGAAAACGTTGACTACTCTAAAGAAGTTGACTTTCTTTAAAGCCAGTTTGGTTACTTTGTTATAGCTCATACAGAAGATAGAAGATCTGAGCAGGTGATGGCTTTTATTTTGAAAAACTATCCAGGCATTGCAAAAATGTATCATAGCTAACTTGACCATGCCCTGTAAAAGCTGCTATGCGGTGGAGAATCGAATGATCGCTTAAGTGTGTCAGACTCCGCTGTGGTAGGTGGCTAAATGACCCTTTTCAGCTGGTCACTGTTGAACCTTCTTCTAGCTGACCTATCACGTCATCACATACAAAACAATCCACTTGTTCTCCAAGTTAGCAAGAACACTGAAAACATAGACAGTTTTACAGCTCTGTATATTTTGTACATACTCTATATATGCCTAACTTTGGTTCAAATGTGATGCCTGCTATCCCTCTAGCTTGGTGGTGATATCCAAAGTCAGATGACAACTTGACTTCTGCTATGCTACACATCTATGGTGTTCCACTTCCTGTGGAAACTGTGGAGCATGTGCATTAAAGCAAGGCCAGTTTGGGTGTGATTGAGGCTTAAACATGCAGGAATGAATCGATCCCCAACCACATTATCTAGACAAAGAGGTTGCGCTGAGGCCGGACTCAGAGCAATTTACGGATTAAATCTTTTTTTACACCAACACTAAACCTTGTTTGATAATGGTGTTTCACAACACTGAAGGGTCAACAATTAGAGGAAAATGTGTCCGTTTTCAGTAATGCTGCTCAAAACACTTTCCCTCCCCTCAACATCGTGTCATATTACGTCACAGAATGAACTCGTTGACTCTGAACTAAACACGCAGCAGTGTGCGGTAGGCTCTACTGTATTGTGTTTTTATCGTTCCATAGTCTTAGACTTTATTCTACCAGTTGTTCAAAAACTGCATGTCAGCTTGTTGCATAATCTAGCTCGACAGGACATTGAGTCCGCTTAATATATACGATCGGTATAGTCTGTACATTGTGTTTTATTTTGACCAGATGCTCTGTGTGTTTCGTTGTCGGACTTCCTGTCCAGGTCGATGTATTCTGTTCAGCATGAGGAGTGCTTGCAACAGGCTCCATCAAAATTAGACTCGATCCGTATTTGCTTCAACTGTGACTTCATAAGCCGGTGTTGATTCAACACTAAGGTCAGGCCCGCTATAAACAGCAGATTCAAGGCCAAAAATTTAATAAATAGACTGCAAATAGGAGATTTATGAAATGGAGGTTTCTTCACATATGATAAGACTCTGATCAACATTAACATGATATCAATATTACTTACAAGCATTATGATGTAACTGGTAGTCAGTGACCAGAAAATATATCTGTGAATGTGTGTGAAAGAGACACAGAGAGAGAGAGAGAATGACAGAGGGCGAGAGAGATATGATGATGATGAGGTCGTTGGGTGAGACAGCTGTTGCGCAGGGCTTAAAAACTATATCTGTACCCACAATCCTCTGCTCCAGCAAACACCACCTCTCCCTCCCTGACTCCAACCGTCTGCTATACGTAATCATCTCATCCTCCAGAACACTGACAGTTCACACGCAAGTATACACAAACAAACACAGGCACACACACACACACATTGGCAGGAACTCAAACACATCACTGTGCCACCAAAATACAAGACAGATTGGTGTGTTTTCTGAGTATGTGTGAATATGAACGATCACATAAAATTAAGCTCCACCGTCCTGTTACATCACTTTACTGTACACCTTATCGCTACAAACCTAACCGCAGCATTCGACACAACTGGACAAAATATCTTAGTTGATAGACTGCTGAACTGGGTAAGTATCTATGGAATGGCTTCCAAACATTTTTTTCTACTTATCTGTCAGACGCTTTAAGGTCCAAATTAGAAACTGTGTATCTTCTTCTGCTCCCCTCTTGTCTGGGGTACCTCAGGGTTCAATCCTTGGACCTATTCTTTCATTATACATGTTACCTCTGGGTCATCTACTTAACTCTTGTTGTGGTATCTCTTATCATTGTTATGCTGACAACACGCAACCCTCTTTCTCCATCAAGCCTTATAATCTTAATAACCTCACCAGTTTCTAGCAGCTGTTACAAATTGGATGTCTGACAATTTGCTCCACCTTAATTCTGACAAGACTCAAGTCGTAGTGATGGGCCCTCAGTGCTTCACAAAAGAGGTCAGGTGGCTTTTTTCATTCGAGAAATATTGCTCAAATAAAACCCATGTTGAACACAATACCAAAGATTTACTGGTGAACACTCTTAGTTCTCTAGGTTGGACAACTGTAACTCCTTCTTATCTGGTATCACGCAATCCTCCTTAACCTGTCTTCAGTTAGTCCAAACGCAGAAGCTAGGCTGTTAACAAAACAATATCACCCTTTCATAGTTACTGATTGACTACCAGTTCGTATTTGAGGATTTATAGCAACATATTAAGTTCAATGTTACGTTTGGTAAGAACTTCAAAATAAAGCTCACAGAATATATTCTGTATAAAACACTGAGGAAGTCTTAGTCTCAAACTAACTTTCATTTAACCTAGTAACAGGAGGCCTTGTGACAAACAGCTACAACGTGCCCGCCTGTCAGTCAGATCAGCCATGGCCCTTATATCATCAAATATCACAGTTAATGTTATGAAATGGTTGACCCTTGATTCGGTTCACTATTTCATGTGTAGGTGCCCAAACTAATTTATCGGGTAATAATTGTGCATGTAATTAACTTATGATAAGTAAGTTTTCAAAAAACGCAACAACTAAAGTGAGCAGTTAATATTTGCTCTGGTTCCATATGAGAAACAAACCCAGGGATGGACTGGATTGAAGTCAAATGCTTGTTTAAACCGATCCAAGGCTTCAGACTGCAACTCTCAGAAGCTTTTATGCTCCATCTACCTCACTTTATATGTCGTCCTCTTTCAATTTGGTACCTACCGCATTTAAATGATGTTTGTAATCTGTGTCTTGATGACCCTGGTGAAGGCCACAGACCAAAACATGTCGGTCTAATTTGTTAATAAAGTTGATCTTCGTACTACAAGTGTTGCTAGAACTTTTTGACCTCCTCTATGTCGTCCTCTTTAACAGGACATCAAGTCTTTAGTCCCAGGTGTCAAACAAGCTCCATGAACAAAATGGTTATTTTTCCCTTGTGTGCTAACTAGGGGTGTGCACGTGTAACCAGTTAGTAAATCATAAAATCAATAAACGAAAACCGTTTTTTTTTTTAAATTATTTTAAAATCTTTTAGAGACACGCATTCAATCATCTCTGATCGGGTTCTGGCTTTCCATGTCGCCCTTTCACAGCGGCGGTAACCGGTTGAACGTAAGTCTGTGAGCCTCTCTCACCCCCCTCTTCGGAGGGGGGTGAGAGAGCCACACTCCTTTGCCTTACTGCCCTTCCGCCCTATTCTGCTTCGTCCGGGTAGGGGGGATTGCACAGTCCCGAGGGTCAGGCCCATTCGACTACGACCTCAGATCAGAAGAGACAACCCGCTGAATTTAAGCATATTACTAAGCGGAGTGTTAACCTTCCTGCTTTGCGTTCTGACCGTGCCGGTCATGGCGCACAAGGGAGACTTATTTATCTGCTCTAGGGCTGAAGTTGTAGTCCTTAACTTCGGGGCTAACCCCCGTCACTTCAATGGGGTGCAGCAAGGCGTAAACAGACACGGAGAGTCCGGCTTGTTATTTTGAGGTACCGGGCCGTTTATTACGCTCGCAGAGCTTGAACTGTACATACACTTAACATCATGTCTCTGATTTCTCCTGCTTATTCTGCTCCGGTCCCCGACATCATTACGTGCCTCTTGCACACACCTGCCGAACACACACACTTGCCTCATTCTCTCTCTCTCCTCACTCGCTCCCCCCACCCACACACATGCGCACTGAGCCATTCACAGACAGACATACCCTGCTTGTATAACTTCTATGGCAAGTTTTCTGTGTTACTTATATAGCCTACTTTATAAAGCACAATTGTATCTGTCTGACAACTTTGAGCGGCGGCAGTGATGCGGAGGAATCTTTCTGAAAAGCGGCCGCACCCTCCATTGGTTGTATAGCGCGATTGCGGTCCACTTAATTAATTTTTTTTTTTAACGGTTAACCGTGTGCACGAAAAAAATGACGTTGTGTAACCGTTTACAATTTTTTGTAACCATTCACACCCCTAGTGCTAACTGACACAAACATCAAAGTAACAACTCAGTTTAATAACACTGACAGTGAGTTTTTCCTCTCACTTTACTCCTCAGAATAATGCAAAGAGCTTTTTCATAATGGTCAAACGGTCTCCCTGCCAACGGCGGAGCTGCATCTAAGTGGTAAATGGTAAATGGACTTGAGCTTGTTTAGGGCTTTTCTAGTCTCCTGACTACTCAAAGCACTTTTACACCGCAGGTCTCACCTACACATTGATGACAGTAGTTGCTATGTAGTGAGACCATCAGAAAAAATATACACGCATTCAAATGCCATCGACGAAGCAGAGGTAGTAATTTGGGGTTAAGCATCTTGCCCAAGGACACATCGGACATGTTGCTGCAGGAGCTGGGATCAAACCCTCGACCTTCCGGTTGAGATACGACAATTCTACCAGCTGAGCCACAGCCGCCCCGAAGGGGCAAACATGCAGCGTGGGGCAGTTAGGGTTAGTATGTCTTCATTTTTAATATTTCCAAAAAGCAGATGAAGGTATAGAAAATGAAGACACTTCCCCCACTACGTCCACGCTTGGTTGAGTAAGGAGGAACAAAATAAAAGGTCTCTGACATTTGTAGTATACATGAGAAGCTTCTTGTTTCGCTGAGCAGACGATAATGAGTAAGACAGGGTGATCCTAAATTAAGCCAAAAAACAAGAGTGGTAAAAGCCTTAACTTCTTTTAAATCGCACAAACATGCTACTTTATCATGAACCTGTTACTGTGAGCGCTGTTTCTTTATGTGAGGATCTCCTTACTGAACACTTCTGAACAGAGAACTCTAAACAACCTAAAACTTGTTTTTGAGACGGACAATAGACCTCAGCTAACGTCCAGCACATGTAAATATGATCCCACAACATAACAGAACACAGCTGTTTTTGCTGCACAGTATGATACCATTCGACTCGGCCGGAGGTCTGTTCAGCTCAGTGATGAGTCACAGTGCAATATCTAAGTCTGTGCTAATGATGTAACAGCAGTGAATGGAGAGGAAAGTGGCCCTGAGGAGCTCCCTCTCCCTGCATTCATGGGCTCGCTGTAAACACAAAAACAGAATCATTTGTGGTCATTGAGAACATGTTGCCACAACATCACGTTTTTTCAGGTCATGTTGCGGTTCAGAAAGAATTCTATAATACCTGTCAGTCTACATTTTTGTTTACAGCTACATTACTATGCAAAATATATCACGCTAAATTAATGTGCAACCAGCCTCATGGCCAAACAGACAACCACCTGCAAATCTGCTCTGAATATTCGTAGGGCCTATTTTCAACAGAGACGCTTCAAGCTAGCGTAAAGCTGAACAGAACAACCCAGACTGGCTGAAGCTGTGCTGTCTATGGCTGTAGCCCTGCTAATGGGCTTTCTCCTCTGGTTCTATTGCCTGGATGTAAACAAGCACAATGAACAGATAGCACCTCGTTGGAGCAGTCCATATGGCAATATTTTAATCTAGAATTTTCCATCACTGCCGTTAGCCTACCTTGTGTACGAAGGGGTTTAGCATCATCTAGCTTGGTACACACTACACGATTTTTCAAATCTTAAACGATTTTGATAACGTTAGAGACCCCATACATTACAACAATCCTGACCGATTAACAGTTCAGATCTTATTGTGTGTGGTGTGCAACAAGACGATCAACTCGGCACACCACACACTAACCGATTCATTCACCAACAACCAGAGTCTCGACTATCACAAAGTGTAATCTTGCGCGGTCAGACGCAATTTAAGAGTAAACTAACATGACAGGCAAGCTAA
Organism: Labrus bergylta; assembly: GCF_963930695.1. NCBI lineage: Eukaryota > Metazoa > Chordata > Actinopteri > Labriformes > Labridae > Labrus > Labrus bergylta. The sequence goes on along the minus strand of NC_089198.1, from coordinate 31,795,209 downwards.
ATGTGGCTAGCTGTTAGCTGGTACATCCATTATGGTAAACATTTTGGTCCTTTCCTTGTCATTTGGATTGTGGTTTGTTTTACAGACACGTTGTATATAACTCGTCTTGTTGCCACAAATCAACAAGTTGGTCCTGAATTCATGACATCCATTTAACTTTATGCTTCGCAATTGCTGTTGTCGCCATGGTAATGTTTGTTGTGCTTCCTACTTCAGTCAGCTTGCTTCCCTATTGGCTATTGTTCCGTTCCAAGTGACCATTCACTGAGTCCGTGCTCAGCCGTCCTCGCTGTTCTCCCCACACTACAGGATTTCTGATCGTAAATATTGAACATGTTTAATATTTACGATTTCAAATCGGGACGGCCCCGATCGTCTTCCGGGCAGATCAGGGAGGTTAAAATCACTCTTAACACACCTTACACCACAGGAGAATCTGGCAAGATCATCTTTGGAACGTCAGATAGTCGGGTCTTTGCTGACTTTCGTCGGAAGGGGGGAATCGACCCCAAAATCGGCCCGATTATCTTGTATTGTGTACCCCGCTTAAGATCAACATCTTCTCTGTTTTTAGTATAAAAAGGTTAATTCAAACCAACAGCACATTAGCTGCCTACCCTATAGACAACAGACAGACAGTTAGAGGATGGCTGGTCACGTAGTTAGTCAGGAGTTGGTGGAGACCCAAACAGAGCTCAAATGTGAAGTGAATATCGGACTAAACATAAATTATACTGAATTGAAAGTTGGACAGTCGACCAGGTTCCCAACCTCTCCTGACAAGGACACATCATTAAAACAATCTCATATTCTGATTCTATCACTAATGTTGTTGGTCTTCTGGTTCTCAAATTTTGGGGGGTAAACATTAAGATTATAAGGCCACTTTTGGGCCAGATTCCCCCATTCCGACAATCTTAGTCCAGATTATTGATGGTCCTACAGACTGTCCTGTGGTGCGAGGTGTGTAAAGAATGAATCTGCTCAGAGAATAATGAGCTGCCACAACATGTACATTGTGTCACATGTTTAATATTTACTATCCAGCCCCCTGGTGTGTGCGGAGTTGCACTCTGTGGATGTCTCCTGAATTACAAATTTGCCAATTGGGAAAGAGTCTGACAATTTTTTCTCTGCTCCAGCTCGTGCTCTAACATGTACAGCTTGGTTGCTGGATAGCCTAGTTATATCGCGTGCCCATAGGCTATAGCCATCACCGCAGTGACTGTGGGTTCAAATCCAACCTCAGCCCCTTGCTGCTTGTCGTCCACCACTAACCCCTCCCAACATTTCCTGTCTCTCTTCAGCTGTCCATTTCAATTAAGGCAAATAAAGGCCCCAAAAATATATATTTTTTAAAACATGAAGAGACAATATTTTTCATTTTTTGCTTTGTGAGTTTACAGTTGAAGGGAATCTATCCTGCCGTCATCCGCCATGTTTGTTTACTCTAAAGTCAAGTTTGATCTTGAGAGATTTAGTCAGATTTCCAGTTTAGAGAGTCAGGACTGGTCGTCGGAAGGTTAAATCTGTTATTGTGAGCTGTGCTGTTTTGGTTATATCCTTGATCTCCACACTTGTTAACATTGGTAAGAATTCTTGCTTGCTTTCACACAGATTCAGATTTGAAAACGTTGTCCAACCATGTATGAAACAACATAGTGTGAACTGTTCAGAAGGTTGAATGTGAGTTGATGTCGAAGATGACAGGGCCAGCAGACACAGAGGATAAACAGGGAGCCTAATTCAGTTGGGAGCTCAAATGTAGACGGCTGAAATGTGTCTGAGAGTCGATTAGAGAGCTCAGAAATGTCCACCGACAAAGTGATGCTCGCATCAGCTGAATCTGTTTACATCATGGCTACAGGCACACAGGAGGAGTTCCTTCATGGTTCTCCCACTTTTATTATCTTTTTTATAAGAACCTGTATCAACACAATGATACAGTGTGATTGAAGGATGTTTTTTACCGTGCAGGCAGTTAATTCAACCCATTCACTGAAGAGGTTTAATGGTTAACAAAATCCTGTCATCGGTGCCCAGCCAGTCGTCATGGTGACTCAGCAGCTCCTCGCTGTCGCCTTCTTGATGAGCACAAACTCTGACACACACACACACACACACACACACACACACACACACACACACACACATGCACAGTGTGTTGATGAGCAGTAGTTTAGATTACTGCTGACATCACACTGTGTCAACCTTTACACACACACACACACACACACACACACACACACACACACACACACACACACACACACACACACACACACACACACACACACACACACACTCTGTGCTGCGTTTGCACGCGTTGTGTCAGAGATGATCGAGTAAATCAGCGCTGCACAGCCGATGGTAGGATGGAGAGTGAACAGAAGTAAGAGTCAGTGAAGGTGAGCACATTACAGGTAAACAAAAGAGAAGAGTAAAGTTACTTTACTGTATATGTTCATCTTGTCTCTGCCTCCTCAGACTGTGTTTATACTGCAGCTGAACGTGTGATGTTGTGTTTTCATCAGAGCGTGGGCAGACAACACAACACCATTATTTATTCAAGACACTTCTGAGTTCAGAAGCATATTCATCTGTGTTATATAGACAAACACTGACATATATAGGCTAAACACCTCAACCCAATAATGCAATATTTATTATTTCACTTGTAAAAAATGACAAAGTAGCTAGAAAAAAATGAATGAAATGAAATATTTTTAGACTTAAAGCCGCAATATGTAACTTTTCCACCTAAAAAAATGTCATTTGAACGTCGATCTTATAGTACTTAGAACATTTCTGTCTCATGTCCACAGATGGCTTCGCCCACCAGCTTTCATGTAAGTTTGGCAGCAAGCTGTAGTTCTCCCACCAAGAGGTTTTTACACCAGTTAGCCTGTCTCTGTAATGTTTGATTGAGGGTAAGAGATGTATAAAAAAAGGAAGGTGACAAATGAAACAAAGAGGAGAACAAGAAAGAGAGAGTGACCGACATCCCTGCAGGTTGGCTCGTGTTCAGCAGCTTTACCATGTCAAAAAAGTCTTCTAACCAAAGCTATGTCTCAGATTTGCATATAAATAAATAAATCCATTTTACACAGGTCAAACATTTAACAGGAGAATATTTATGATCAATCAAATCTTGTGTCATTGTGGTAATAAAGCTAGTACTAACTATACAAGCTATCAAAACAACATCAAAGTTTATACCTCAGTTATGAACAGTACTGGCACCATTATTTTGGATCAGTGAAAACTTTTTTTATATTTAAACTTTTAGACCAATATGGATAAAAAGAAAAAACAAAGATGTTTGATTGAATGCTGCTAGCCGCTTAAGGATTTGTGTTTTTATATAATTCACAGATATAAATACAGATAATTACACCTTATCTCTACAAGATTATTGTCCATAGATATGCGCTTTCCCTAAATGTTTTAACAACAGAGCACTGAAACCTGCTAACCATAGTACATTCTTCTAATGCATGTAGTGAACAGTGAATTCATGTGAAATGATTTAGTTCAGCTAGCTTCACTTTATTGGGGACACGGATAGCCTCTGCTATCATTTCTTCCGGTTGTTGCAAAGGCAAAGACTAAAAAGCCAAAGAACCATGTCGACTGACAGGCTCCAATATTTCCTCTTCTTGCTCGGTCATTTTCTATTATTCTCTAATGAGCTTCATCTGTCACCGTCCTCTTCTGTCTTTTAGCCTGAGTCATTATCAAACAGTACAGAGACGGGCTAACTGGCTTCTTTGTACCTCAGGGCTGAAGTGTGAACTAGCACCATAAAGCCATTAGCCTGATGCTAAAGTTACATAGTGCAGTAAACAGGAGAGTGGGGCCACTCTGTGGAAATAAGATATACACTATGCTCCCTGTTAAATGTTATTTTTCTTCTTAAATCAACTTTAAAACTGCTGTTATAAGGTGGAAAAGTTACACACTGATGCTCAGAGGCATTCCAGTCATTGGATGGGGACATTTTGTTCATAGCGTCTCTCTCTCTCTACTGTACACCTGATGTCTGTCTGCTCTGAATGTCAGCCCCCTTCGATCAGCCGGACAGAAAAGACCTTTGCTTGTTTCAAACACACACTGGTGGAAGCTCGCTGGAGGAGGAGGAGGAGGAGGAGGAGGATGAAAATGAGCAGACAAGCGTTCTCCCCCTCCTCCTCCTCCCCGGCTCCACTGTAGCGTATGATGTCAGGTCCGATCTGAATCTCTGCCTCCTCCCTCAGCAGGAGACATCGACCTTTGTTTCCTCTGAAGCCTCTGTTTGATGTGTTTACTGCGTCTATGACATAAACACAGGTCAGTCAGACGAGAGACTTCCACTTTCATAATGGTTCTGAGCTTTGTTTGATATTCAGTGCTTACAGAAAGTCCTGTTCCACATCACACACAAGTGGAAGGTCTTAGGCTACTGTACTTTGAGGTAGTCTGAGAACATATCTGTACTTGTATGTTGATTTTAGTTAGCTTTAGAGACAAAAGACCAACAGTCCATAGTAAAAGTGCCTACAGCTTATTTAAAAACCCAACAGCTGATGGAACAAACAGATACGTATCTGTTTGATTTCGACCTCCTTACATAAGAGAACCTCCGCCCTGTCGGCAGAAGTCTAAACTCTACATGCAGGGGGGCGCTGAGGGTCTTCCAAGACGGCCTTTGCCTTTCGAGTGGCTCTTTTGTTAACAATGCTGAGGTTATTATATCAGTCTTATGTCTTTTGTCATAATTATAACTGTTTATGTGAATATAAGAATTGCTTGACTTCAACCCCTATAATTAATAATTCAGTCGTCCCCATTTCATCATCATCACAGTTGTTAATGTTAGAATGATTTCTTCATTAAATGGTAAATTGACTTCAGCTTCTTCAGCTCTTTTCTAGTCTTCTGACTTCTCAAAGCATCTTTACACCGCAGGTCACACCTACACATTCACACACTGATGGTAGAGGCCACAAATGCCCCTTAACATTAGACTTCCAGAAAGGTCACTCCTTTATAAGTCTTCAACTCTATGGCATCAGATGTGGTGCTTTAAAACACGTGTAGAATGCTATAGCTTAATATCTTTTTTTAACCGCGGCACTTTTAGAGGTCGTGCAACATGTAGCACCTGACATCACTTAACGATCTCCTCCACACTTCCATCTTCAGTTTAGCTGTCCTTTCAACAACCGCTGACACGATACCATTTTAAAATTTGATGTGATAAATATCCAACAATGTTGATTCCTGCTTCAGTACCACCGCAACGTAGATAGGTGTATTACCCAATTTAATATCTTGTTTTTAATTACCGAAAAAATATGCAAGCAAACTCTGCACATGGCCACCTCTGATTTCTCTCTTTCTCTCGCTGCAGCTCTGATACTTTTAGATTCTTTAGTTCATTAAAATAACAGATTGTATTATTTCAAAACACTTGGTATCGAGAAGTATTCAACATTTTGACAACCTTACTTTCAACCTGATGTTGTGATCCTCGGAGGGATAAGGTGATACATGTCCTGATGGCTGATTGGCCAGCTGATGACGCCCCTGAAAACCAGGTGTGACTTTCAGGTTTTTAATTACTCTTTTCTGCGGCACCATTAAAAATAATGTATTTGTGCCTGAAACGAGACACACCATCTGATAGAGGACACTCTCAAAGAGATACTGTACAGACACACAGCGGCTCTGTCAGCATGGATGTCATTTAAAGAGGACACATTATCCCCCTTCTCCATCTTTTCAAACAGTCCCCTGTGGTCTAAATGAAACATCTGTGCTGTGCTTTGGTCAAAATATAACATGAATCAAGCACCAGAGGAGGTTTGTGACCCTGTATAAACCAGCTCTCTCAGAACGCTCCGTTTTGGTGTGTGTGTCTCTTTAAATGCAATGAGCCCCCCCGAGTTTTCCTGGTAGACATTACTCCTCTGTGGAGAGAATAAAAATGGCGGACCTGTGCAAAAGTTTAGCTCTAGGCTGGGGGTGGAGTCCATGGGTGGAGATATCAGGGGAGGGGATTTTCTTTTTACCAGAATCCCACTGTGACATCACAAGGAGAGCACATTTAAAAAGGAGCATTTTTCTGTGTGTCCCCTTTCAGAATACTAGTTTCTCCTTGGTGAAAAACAAATCCAAAACCATTTTCTAACATATCTTTGGCCACTAAGGGTGGAATATATGAAGTGCTGTACACCAACAGGAAATATCGGCGATTTCCTGAGTGTATTTCTGAGTAATGTGCTGTTGAACTTCATACCCCTCAGTCCCAAACTCCTTTGTATTTGGATTCAGTCTGAGAGGAGGTTTCTACAAATGCCACAGTCTGCCTCACAGAGCAAGATGTTGGGTAAGCAGCATGTGGGTACTCAGGTCTTTCCATTTCCAAAGGTGATTCAACAAAACCATTCACAAAAACAGCCAACAACAACCAACACGTAAAATTAGAAAGCAATAGGACATTTATAATGAGACCCTCTTTTTTTATTTTCTTCACCATCACTGATGATAAGTCATCATGAATGTTAGCAGTGATTTCCAGCCCATGAATGCCCACCATGCAGTGAAGAAAGCTTTGAAAGAAAGTTCAAATAGCCCACATTTCTTTTCTCAGGTCTGGATGATGGGTACAATTACTTTCAAATTGCACTGGGAGTCTTTCAACAGATTCTTAAAAGTATACTCGTGCAACAGATTGAACCAATAGTCCCATCAGCACCAATGTGAGGCCAACTTCACAGAATGGCAAAAAAGGTTCATTGACTTGAACTCACGCACAGCGTCTTCTGACATCTCAAAGAGCTGTTCAAATTTACCCATTCATCCACATTCACACACCCTTGGACATTTGACTGCTGGAGTAGGGGATTGAACCACGACCTTGGTATGGTCGAGAGACGACCGACTCTACCTCTGGCCTACAGCTGCCTGTATAGTAAGAAGAAAGAAAAAGAAGAAACATTTTCCCTATTGTCATGAATATGTACAGTAAAATCATCAGTAAACCCACCTCTTTAACAAAGCCTTCTGCTTGTGCTTTTAGTTTCCTTAGTTGCTTAGTTGATGAAATTTTTTTTTTTCTATTTTTTTTTTTTTTCTGTAGCACTTTGAGATTTTTTTGCAAATATGTAAAGTGCGTTACAAATTCAATGTATTATTATTATTATTTATTAACTTCGGTTATAGCTCGCTTAGGACATGTAATTGCCCTACTGTCACTGATTAATTCTCTCAGCTAACATTCACTATCTAGCTCAAGTTAAGCAAACTGAATATATTTGAAATCATCAACACTTTTTTTCACGTCCATTTGTCCCCATCGTCCCTCACTGTCGTCTGTAATAAATATCTCTTCTCAAGTAAAGGAGGTACTTGTTATGGCTGTACAACAAGGGTTGCTAAGAGAGCCAGCTAGCTTTTTAATAAATCCTGGGTTGATATTTGGCAGAAACAAAAAGATAATTTAACGCTTTGACCTTCAAGTCGTATGAAATCTTATGTTCTACAAACTCCGTGGGGAAGCACCACGACTCGAGCATCTGTCTAGCTGACCTGTTGACTTATTCAATGAGTAAAGAGGCTACACATTTCCCGCTGATTCTAACTGACATTGTTAGGATGTAAACTAGTGAGTGGATGACTGGATACTTTCTGTTTTCATTGGAAACTGAAAGTGACTCTGAATGGCTGACTGCCTGCAGAAATGGACTGATGCTGAGTTTACCTGCTTTGGATGAGTGTAAACATGATTTCTTGTTTGCTTGGCTTGTAATCTGTGAGGGATTGCATGTAATCCCACCAATCCCTAAAGCAGAAATCATGGCATCATCATTACAACGAGCATGCTCTGGAACATCTCTGATAATCCATCCAGCTTCCTGCTTGTGGTCTTAGGCATCAACAGTGGCTCTGTTTTTTTCTATATCTCACCGTGCTGTCTATGGTTCAAACATTCAAGGATACCAACAGAAGTGCAATGCCAAAGCATGCAGGCTGCGATCCAGAAATACACTTCAGACCTGAAGTGTTCAGTCGTTTGGCTCGTTCTTCATACTTTCTGCTGCCCAGTTTCTCAAAAATGTGTATTTCAGTGCAAACAGGACTGAAGGAATTACATTTTATCCTCGGCTCATTAGCCAATCAGTCATAATTAGCCTCTCTGAGGGGTGTGTAAGATGCCATGGGCTATGAGATCACACTTGCCCCTTCACAAAAAAACTTCTTGTTGATTCCTCTCCATCTGAAGCTCAGTGGTCATAATGAAGTGAATGTTCTCTATATGTTCTTTAAACAAATCTACACCTTGCATAAGGGATCCTGGTCAGTCGCAGCAGTTGGCTTTCTGTATCATAAATGAGTCTGCTCGAGGTCTCTGCCTGTCAAAAGGAAGTCTCCACTTGCCCCCCTTGCCAACTGCTTGCTCATGGTGGACTACAGTGTGCAGTCCAGATGGGCCTGAATGTGAAGTGTGATGAGACATCTTTTGCTGTGATTCAGCACCTTGTGATAAATCTCACTCTGTGTATCTTTTGATTCTCTGCTGTCCGTCTGTCTGAGCAGCCCGGCCCTCACTGATCAGTGCAGGCTGTTAAAGAGAACTGCTGATGAAATCTGAGCAAAATAGAGGGATGGAGTTTTTCCTCCAGTCTTCAACACAGTAAGCAGTTATGACAAATTAGACACTGTTTATTGTGGGCTGACTACAAGGAGGGATGTCCCTTATTATGCTGCTGATGACGATTTAAGTCATTTATCACAAATCAGCATTAAAGTGGTCTCTAACCACCATACAAACTACATCTATGAACTCCAGTGCAGTACTGCAAACATCAACATATTAATGTATGCTAACTGTGTGTGCACACACATCTTTTTACATTTTGTGCAAAAGGGCCGTGTGCAATAACACCAGCACTTTGACATGAGGAGACATAACCGCCTTTTGTATAAATGTACACTTCATGTTTGTTCTTGTGCATCACCAACCTGCAGGGAAATACTGATGGACTATTACTATATTTACTTTTCAATAATGTGCACTGTCCCTAGATTAAATAAATGAATATAAATACACACTTTTGAACTGATATGTATCAGCTATACCTGGATGTAAACCAGCACAGTGGGCAGACGGCATCTCGTAGCAGGCAGCAGTTTGCCAGAACTAGCATCTAGAAAATGGAGATTAAAGTTGTATGTGATGAGATGAGAGATGAGATTCAACTTTATTGTCATTACACATATACAAGTATAGAGTAACGAAATGAGGTTTGGCATCTCACCAGAAGTGCAAATAAGCAGAAAGTGCAAGAGTCTGTGCTATGTACAGTAATTGAGTGCAAGAGTCTGTGCTATGTACAGTAATTGCAAAATTTACAGATGTAGCCAGAAAAAGGGAATTATGAGGTAAATCTGGATGGCTGGATTGCTGTGTCACGGTTAAACATGACAATCAACGGGCGTAATGCATCCCTATTAGCATTCACCCTGACTCACAGAATACTTTAAACTTTTCAAAGATACCAAACATGTCAGATTGAATTACTCTCACAAGTCGAGGCACCCAACTTCAAAATATGTCCTTTTTTTTGTGACGGTGCAGCCTGCGCCTTTGGGCTCAAAACATGATGAAGCCCTGCCAGTGATGGTGCAACACGCAGACACCCATCAGACACAGATCAGACCCCGCTGTCTCCTGCAACTTTAGAGCCACTTCTTCCACTGCAAAGAGACCACGGTCCTTCTTCTGTTAGTATTAATGCGAAGCGTTTCTGTCTGCGCCGTGGTAGTACATTTCTCAATGAGTCTACAATGCATTTATTCTCCTCAAACACCAATTCCCCCTCGTGAAATACACTGAAGACTGCAAACAGAGACAGACAGACAGAGAGAGACATGAGCATAAATAGAACAATGTGTACTAATCCACACAGAGACAAGGAATGCAGTGTGTGTCCCTGTTTGTGTGTGTGTGTACAGTGGGGAGGGGGTATTATTGTATAACATCAGCCTATATATGCCTATAAAAAATCACAGTCTTCCTAAAACTGGTGTGCAGGCTCAGTCAGATCAGATCTGAAAACGCTTTACATAACAAGGCCTGGACTGATCTGGAGCTGCACCTGACTGCCTTTGAGAAAAAACACACACTGCTGTAGTAGAAATCACTGAAACAAGTGGACAGGATCACTAACATCACAGTCTGCAGGCCGACGAGGTCCTGTGAGAATATATATAGTGTAAACGTGTGAAATAGGCCACTACACACTCATGAATGGTTGCATGGCGCATGGATAATAAAGGAACATTTACGGAGTACTCTAGCCCAGTGGAATTTTTTTTTTTTTTCAGCAGGAGGGTGTACCATCCCGACTGCGGCACCACCATAACAAAGAACACGAATCCACGGAGCTCTGCATGGATGGCAGTGATCCCCCCCTTACACGCCCACTCCTCTCCTCCACCATCGTGATGGGAACCACCGGACACAAGCAATGCTTCCATTTCCAGTGCGCCATGTAAAGAAGCTAAATTTAGGCCCATATCCATGCCCGACCTAAATAACGCCATGAATATGACATGAGTTTCATCATTCATTCAGCAGCGCAACGAGATGATGGCGCAGGGGATACAGTAGACGCATAATCACGCGATGACAAGACATAAATGAGATATAAACCGGACGACAGGATGCTCTACTCACCGTTTCGAAGGGTCCCCGTTTGTCGCGCAGAGTGTGTCTGTGTGTGTATCTGTGTGTGTGTGTGACAGTCAGAGAGTGTGATGGTGAAAAGTCTCTCCACCTTTCACTGCTTGCAGAGCAGACTGGTGCCAGGACTCAGACACAAGCCACGCCCCCCTCCTCTTCCTCGACAAGCTCAGCCAATCAGGACACGGAAGAAAAAAAGGAATCTGCAGGCAGCAACAATACTACTGCTGCCTTCAGGTGCTGCGGTAAAAAAAAAAAAGATTTAGTGTTGCACTATGTGTGGACCTATGGTGTGGACACGTAAACAGGAATGACAGTGGAAACAGTGAGGCGTTCAAAGACACTCAAACGAAATAAGATACAATAATGATTTGAAAATAACAATAATTAACTCAAATCTATCAATAAAAAACATAGCCTATCCAACATATTTGGATGAACATAACCAACAACAGAATATCAACCTTTTAATAAAATAATTATGCCACCTTGCATCACGTATTCCTTTACTAAAGTTTTTTTATTTTTGACAACTTTATATTCAGGAAAGTAGCCTCAGTTTAGCCATTTGACCTGTGAGCAAGAGGCAACCTCCGGTGTTGAAAAATGAAACCAATGCAGAAGTGCAAAATCCTGCAGTTTGTCGAGTGTCCACTTGAGGCTGGCTCCAGGAACACAGGAAGTCACAAACACACCACAGGCAAAACAGCCTTTTTCACAGCATAAATAAACATGTTTACAGCCTGGTACAAAAAACAAATAGGTCTGATTAGTTATTGTCATCATGGACACTCACTGTACAGGGTTGTTTTTTTTTTTTTGAAACGGCTCTCATTTGATTTTGAAAGCGATACAAGTTATCCATAGTGAGGCGTGTAGCTGACCTGATTGACAGGTGAGCGCGATGTAACGGTTCTTTAAGAGGCTTAAAACCCGCCTCAGCTCCAGCTCTCAGCCTGTCGTTAGGTTGACTGAACGTTAGGCTGAGACAGGATTTCCAGCATGGTGACTGCTGCTGATGAGCCGACGTCACTCAGGCTTCATATATTAATATTTACAGTGTATACCTGTGAGGTGTCTTTTTCTCAAAGTGGACTAAGATGTACTGGTTCTCTTGACCAGTTGTGCACCAGGGATGTTTTTCTTTTCTGTTCTGGTCAACAACAACAACAAGACAACAATATACGTATTGTTAGCTATACAGTCTGTTGTGTCCCTTAAAGAAACATTAGCAATGTCATATCTTAACAAATTAGCAGTTGACACCAACTTAGACAAGCTGGATGGTAATGTCACAATTGTCTCCCTACCTGCTAAATGAACTTTCTACTCTTATTACACAGCTCTTATAAATATCTGATTCTGATTGGCCAATTACGCATAGCAATGTTCTGCTTTCACTCGATAGATCAGCGTTGTTAGGGAAGAACAAAATGTCACTATTAAAGGACAATGGTTGATGGGGATGTGGATCTAATCACTGAATCTGGAGGACTAACTGTAAACATAACAATCCACAGAAAGAAGTCCGGTTAATTAGTCATTGGTTTATTTTCCATGGGAAGAGAAAAGGGACAAAAACAGCTCGTTTTGACAGAGAAATCTACAAAACTGAAGATAGCACATGAAGTAAACAGCTCACAGAATGCGGTATTAGGGATACTTTGTGTTTAAAAACTGCTGAATGTGGATTACAACTGGCTATTTGTTAAGTGAGAGACATAAATGTCGATGAAATAATTTTCAAATCAATATTTAGTTTTATTTCCTACTGAGCGTGATAATGTAGAGTCAGCATGTTGTTACCACAGAGGAACCCTGCAGGCTAACAAAAGACCTCTCCATGTTCTTCCTGTAGGTCAGAGGTCATCAACTACATTTGTTCAAGGGTCAGCTTCTTCTTTTTTTAGACTCTGTGGGGACCGGACTTTAAAACATGCTTGCACATAATCCTGAGAGCAGTCAAGCCTGATGTGAAGAAGTTGGTTTCACAGAGGAAGTTTAATTTCTCCCATTAAAGGCAGGGTTGGCAATTTCCTCCAGAAACACTTTTTAAGATTCTGGTTGAAATTGTCTTTAGGTCCTGACAGACATTAATAAGTCATGTTCTCTGAAAAAGGAACAAAGAAAATCCATCATCTGTATTAGTTTGTTAGTCTGTAAAAACTTTGACCAATGTCTGCCATGAGGTACCAATCTGATGAACCAATCACACACCTCCCTGTCTCCCTGCTCGCTCTCTACCCCATGTGTGCACTAGCCCACACTCAATGTGCGTCACCGATGACAGAGTTTATACTGTGAGTTTGTCATAAGCCGTTTTGAGTAATAAAATAGTTTTTTTTTTTAAACATGTATTTTGATAAATTTTTGTGTTTACTTACAGCTGAATGAGACATGAGCTGAGGTCCACTTCTGGAGAAACGGCGCTCGTGCATGTAAATGAGGGGGCGTGGCTTTAGAGGGAGCACAGAGGGGAGGGGGTGCAGACAGAGCACGGAGGGAATGCTACTTTCAAAATCATGCTAGTTTTCTAAAATTACCAACCCTGCCTTCAACCTGATGCTACTATTTCAGCCTTGAAATTTTATTTTTAAGTTTTGGGGGACCGGATGTGGACCACCAATGATCACTGCTGTAGTGGTTCCATTACTACTACCTCTCACTCGTAGCCCACCAAGAGCAAAGAAAAGAGTTTGACAGGAGAACATAGTTCAACATTGAACTGTGGATGCTGCTAGCCCAATGAGTGAGTGACTGCTGGAGAGCCAGAGGTTTCAATAGGATTATCTGGGATTATGGCTCCCATTTGATTTGGTGGGTTTGTTTGTAATCTCCCAAATACCTAATACTGTCCACAGTAGAACACAAGCACAGAAACAGTGTCAACAAAACACACATCACAATGAAACATGTCTAATTCAGAACACAGTGTTTCACTGATGTGTGTGTGTGTTGTACGGTTAATGATGTTGATCAAACTTCAATCAAAGAATTTATACACTGATAACAAGCGGTGACCTCTGATGCAGAAGAGCAAAACACTGCAGTTCCTTGAGTATCCTCTTTAGGTCCCATATCACAAAGATTATTTTTACAGCTGAAATAAAAATGTTAACAGCCTGGTTCAAAATTAGATTTGGTCTCAATAGCTAATTTATCCGTTTAGATTTTTATTAAACCTTCACAGTTATTTATTGATTGACATAAGTCAGAGTGCAACTGAGTTGATGACAACTGGAGCCATTGAAGCTGTTTGTCAAAAGGCTTAAGGTCCGCCTCATCTCCAACGCTTTCCAAAACTTCGATCCAAAGTTAGACATCACATTGCCAATATGGTGACAGCCATCGTTGGCTACTACTGGCCTCTTCGGTAAAGAATGGGTGACGTCAGTGAGATGTACATACATGACTGTTATTGAAACAGCAATTAGCCATCACTTTACCAAATGTAATTATTTTACCAAGTAAATGACCTTTAAAGCCAAGCGATAATACACTCAGCATATTGACTGAAAGGCAAAAGTTCCCACATAATGGATAAGCTACTGTTACAGGAATTATTATTCGTTCTTTATTCATAATTCATTGAAAGATTCTGCAGAGTGTGCAGATTAAAGGCCTGTAATTATCAATCAATCTTTATTTTTATAGGGACAATTCATAACAAATTTTACATCAAGACAGATATATACTGTTATCTTTATTATATACAATAATCATGAGTACAGCACTAAGAAGCATTTAGCAAATTTACAGTGGAGAGAAAAAACTTCTTTAAAGAGGTTTGAGATTGATTGCTTATTGCTGTAATACATACCTAACTGTTTTGCTTCAGTAAGATGTAGCAGGTGTGTTTACCTCACATTAGGTGGAAAACATGGGAACACTTGTGATCATATTACACACATATGGACCAACACTAATGCAAACCAACATGGGGATGTCACATCTTTCTTCATCAATCAATCAATCTTGATCTTTATAGTGCCATTTTAAAACAAATGTAATCTCATGACACACACAAAAAGAGCAGGTGAAATAACTTACTCTGTTATTATCTACAAAGACCCAACATTAATTATCATGAGCACTAAGCAACATTTAGCAAAGCTAGAGTGAGAAGAGAGACCTTCCTTTAAAGGCTTTATCTGCGATTTTTCACACTTAAATGTAATATAAATCAAGTATATACTCTGAAAATAACTCTGAGTCATGACTGTCTACAATGGGTGTAACACCCGAGTCCCACTGTCTGTGATGTTTTCTGAGTTTTCAGAGTCCTATCTTCACTTTGTTTACATCGTTGGGACAGCGGCTAACTCCTCCCCTCGTGTATAAAAGTTGTTTAATTGAGGGACTAGAGAAAAGAAGAATAACATACTGTACTCACTGCTTAACTGTGTTTCTAGATCACGCTCATTTCAGGTAAATTTACATGCAGTGTGAAGATACGAGCATAATAAAGATTGCTAGCATTATCATGCTAACACAACAATGCAGCGCGAGTTGTTTTGGTTTCATGCTGGTGCTCAAGGGCGACATCTGCTGGATCAAAAAATCGCATATAAAGTCTTTAAGAGGCAGAAACCTCTAACAGAACCAGACTCATGATGAACAGACATCTGCTGAAACTGTGTTGAGATTGAAAAGTGGGATAGAGGGAGATGTAGGAAGAAGGGGCGGCAGTAGCTCAGTCTGTAAGGACTTGGCTTGGGAACCGGAGGGTTACCTGTCCAAGTCTCGATGCGGACCGGACTATTGCAGAGTACTGGTGATGTGCCCTTGAGCAAGGCACCGAACCCTCAACAACTGTGCGCTCCCTGCATTGCAGTGTGTAGCAGCCCCCTCACGCTGACATTTCTCCACTAATGCATGTCCACAGGTCCTGTTTGTGCATGTGTATGTATTTTGGGCCTGTGTGTGTGAGAAGCATGTCTCTCAACAACAGGGTGTAAAACCAGAATTTCCCTCAGGGACTAATAAAGTATTTCAAATTAAAAAGAAAATTCAAAAGGATAGAGACAAGCAGAGCAACAACAACAACAACAACAACCATCTCCACCAACGAGACAAACAACTCAGGAGCTCCCAGGAAGAAATGTGGTGAGTAGTTTACATGGTACATGAATATTTACAGATGGCATATCTAAAGGTGTAGTGTTCAAAGATATTGAGTAATACTTATTGTGATAAAGTACTGATTTTCTTGAGAGGATCCGTTGATACTGTCGTATGAAATATAAAGTCTTCATCAGATGTTCATTGAATCTCGTGTAACTTGTTTTGTTGTCGCTTTGTAAACTGTTGTTTTCTTTTCTGATGCTGCAGCATCTGTCTCTGACTCAGAGGGGCGTGGCTTCAGGACAGTCATCCTCACCAGGTTCAAACAGAGGAGCGATGTCTCTTCATTCACAGACTGCGTCACTGCCCAGCCTTTTCTCAGTTTATCCTCCAATCATCCCATCTATGGCTCCTCTGTCTCTCTGTCTCTCTCTCTCTATCTCTCTATCTCTCCATCTCTCGCTCTCTCTCTCATCTTCTCTCCTGGTCAGAGTGTTATGCAATAAGCCTGCATCATCTCCCTCTCTCTCTGATGTCTTATCAAAACTCAGTCTGTCACACCTTCTACCTTCTCTCCTATTACTCAGTCACATCTCCTCTATCAGTCCTTCTTCATTATTTCTGTCAGCGTTGTAACCTGATTCACCAGACAATCTTAACTTTTCTTTTTCTTTGAAAAGTAAAGAGTTAGAGTTCCCATATATAACATATATCACATACATCACATACTGTACATGGTTAATTAGACTTTGATGAAGTTAGGCAAGATGTTGAAAGTTAATCATTTTGAAATCAACAAACATCCAATTCACTTTAACTTCATGTTTATTTTTAAGTTCAGCTTCAGCTTAAAGATGGGACAACATACTTTTAATCTGTAATAGTAATCATTAATCAATGAGAAACAGGGTGAAGCTAGTTTTAACTACTTTACTAACAGTTCAGATCCCTGCTTTCCGACCTATGGCTTGGGCCCCCGAAAGGGTCATGAATAATTAACCATGAATAATAATAAAGGACAAAGTCTGAGTGACGTCACCCATCTTTTACTGCAGGGGGCGTGGAGTCCCATCGTTGACAGTCTCCATGCTGGAAATGATGTATCCCCCTAACTTTTAGCTGTAAAAACAAGAATTATGTGAATGGGTGTGTATATGACTTCTGATGCTTTTGCAGCCAGTCCCAAGTGGACACTTAATGAACTTCAGGATTTTCAGCTTCATTTTTCAACTCTGAGGGTTGCTGCTTGAGTAAAACGCAATGAGCACTGTTTTCTTATTAGGGATTCATCCATCTATTGGCCATACTGCTTACAGGGGCTGGGCCGATCCTATTTGTTACTGGGTGAGAGGGAGATAGTGTACCCTGGAAGCTGATCAGACTTTATGTGAGAGCAAAAATGTGTTCGCCTGAGCTAGTCCCTTATTTTTCAACCACACTAGCAATGTAGCTCTTACTGAAATAAAATAAAAATGTAGGGGCTGCTGTCGGAGTCGGGCGTCTCTCAAAAGGTCAAGATCCTCAGCTCCTGCAGCTACATGTCAGATGTTTCCTCCAGCTGATGCCTCTACTGTCAGTATGTTAAAGAGGACATATTATCTCCCTTTTCCACCTTTTCAAACAGTCCCCTGTGGTCTAAAAGAAACATCTGTGCTGTGCTTTGGTCAAAATATAACATGAATCAAGCACCAGAGGAGGTTTGTGACCCTGTATAAACCAGCTCTCTCAGAACGCCCCATTTTGGTGTGTGTGTCTCTTTAAATGCAATGAGCTCTCTTTCACCTCGCTCCTCTCTTCTGCGAGATGTGCCGACGAAGTGCCAACAAGCTTTGAGCTTCCAGGGCAACTTGTCAGCAAGCCCCGTCTGAAAAACATGGCTGCCGAAGACAACACAGAATCCCACTGTGACATCACAAGGAGAGCACATTTGAAACGGAGCATTTTTCTGTGTTGTAAGACTTATGCAGACCACAAACAAAGGACTGGATGGGTTTATTTCACATTTTGTTGGTCTGTAGACACTCAGGTTACACAAATATATGTTCAAAAACACTAGAAGTGGATTTTTCATAATATGTTGCCTTTAATGGGTGTGAATGTGTAGGTGTGACCTGCGGTGTTAAAGCACTTTGAGTAGTCAGAAGACTAGACCATTCAGCATCCTCTGTAAACATTCCCTGACCAAAGATCTGTTCCTGATGGACTCCACCTCTGTATGGGAGTGCTGTGCAGGATTTAGGCCAGCTGTTGGAGTCTAAATCAGCTGAGTTTTTAGTCTGCATGAATCCAGAGGAGTTTAACTCTTTAACCATCTGATGACCTAAATAAAGAGAGAACCCCTGCAGAGCCAAGGATTAGCTGAGGGATTGACACACTGATATGCTGGATATACCATATTAACACTGGTTAACAACTCCCATTTACACACACACACACACACACACACACACACACACACACACACACACACACACTTGACATGACACACACTGAAATGTAATGTACAATGAATTGATGGCGAGCATGTTTAGGTGAAACATTAAGCATGCTTCCTTGTTTCCTTGTTTCCTTGTTTCCTGAGACAGAGCTACCAGTTAACTTCACATGAAATTAATCAAAACGATGTTCAGGAGGAGGGTTAAGCTTTCAGTGGTGTGCGTCATGGAGAGACTCGGGGTTGGGGGTGGGAGAAAAGAGATTTAGAAGAGAGAGTTTTAAGGTTGAAGGGGGATTTGGGGCGAGGCTGCACAGGGGGTGTCTGGGTTAGAGGGGGAGAAGAGGGGGAGCTGAAGAGAGCGAGGCGTGTGTGAGGAATCACTGAGGCAGGCAGTGTGACTGTAATGACAATGAAAACTTTATTTACACTGAAAATAAACACCACACAGTAACAAAGTGGTTTACAGCACTTCACAAGGAAGTGAAAACAGAGTAATCAAACAGTGTGAATTAAGAAGAGGTGAAACTGACAACAGACCGATAGAAACGAGGTAAAGAAAGATTTACCTGTCAAAGGCAAGGCCAGATTATTTATATAACACCGTTCAACGAGACTTTTCCCAGTACTTTACACAAAGGGGAAAACAACACATAAGAGTTTTGTGTTTTGAGAAACTCATCCCCCCACAATGCACCACAGGACGCCACAGGAGGTCATCAGACTTTATAACTCTTCCCCTTTGAAAGTCAGACACTTGGACACTGGACTCTTTGGACTTGTTTATTTAACCTTGAAACTGTGCAATCTGTCTGCAAACCGGTCAAATCCTGTTCATACTGAGCCTCATCAATACGACGTGCAATATCTGTTTAACACAGCTCATTGTTAACAGACATTAGATGTCGCCCTTGAGCTCCAGCATGAAACAAAAACAACTTGCGCTGCATTGTTGTGTTAGCATGCTAATGCTAGCAATATTTATTATGCTCATATGTTCACACTTGATTCTGAAAACAAGTTGACCTGTTTAGAGGATTCATTTAAAGAGAAGATTCTGACTTTAATAATCTAAGTGAGTGAGATTCACAGAAAAGAGAAAAACACAGGAAACTGGAAACACATGGTTTCTCTCTTGTTGTCTATAGAGAAGACGGACGGCAGCAGAACTCTGACTTACTTTGTGTTTATGAGGATGTTTTTTTTTTGCATTATGACATCACCCATCTGTTCCTGTAGGGGGCTTTAAATCCCATCAATTGCAGTCACCCTGCTGGAAATGTTGGCCCTTTCCGAATTGTCACAGTTCAGTATGCAGTGCGTACTATTCAGTATGGAGTTTCAGTATACTGAACTTTCGTGGTTATTCAGTATGCATCTTTTGGGTCCACCTCAGTATACTGAACATTTCAGTATGGATACTAACTTCCTGGTTTCATGCAGTATGGATCGGATGTGTGCTTTCAGGAAATGAATTGTATTTTACCCACAATGCTGTGCGAAATTAAACGTAAATCGCCACGTCACGTCCGCCTCCAAATCAAAACAAACGAGCGTGGATTAATTGAATCAATTTTTAATCTAGAGTTAAAGTCCTGACTGAAATCACTACTTTTAATTAACAACAGAAAATAAAACAAATGTCTGCATTATTATAAAACCTTTCTCCCTCTATTTAAATAATGATGTCACTATTTAAATGTGTCTTTATTGGTTTATTTTATATTCTGTATATTACTGTCTTTCATCTGTACTTTCCTTTATGTACTGTATGTTATTTAGTTATTTAATCTGTCTTTTACTTGATTTACATTATGATATTGTTTTTTGTTTACCTGACTGTATATGTGCATTACTCTTCTTGTATAAAGCTAAGCTAAACAAAAAAAAAAAAAAAAACGGGTGAATGCGGCCGGTTCGGGAAACGTAAATGACTTCACTTTCTTACTGAATGAATCAGACTAAGTAGGAACAAATATCTGCCTACTGTGTGTGCATACTGAATAGTAGGTACTAAACAGTATACAGCATGGATAGTATGTACTGTCTACTGAAAGATTGAGTAGGTACTTGACAATTCAGATACTGCCGCTGTCTCAACCTAACTTCAACATAACGACAGGCTGAGAGCTGGAGCTGAGGCGGGTTGTAAGCCTATTGACGTAAAATGTGAAAATGTGTCTAATGTCGACTGCATTCAGCAGAAATGTTAACACATTGTGTTTATGAGCTTTGTTTGGATTATATATAAAACATCAGGCATTAATTTGTTAAAATACTGATTCAAAAATATTTCATAAAAAATAAAAACAAACAGAGTAAACTTATTTTCTTTTACACTGGAAGTTCAAACTCTTTATTCCCTGCTCTGAGACTCTTATCAGCATTTACTGAAGTTTTTTGTTGTTATTTACGTCTTTGTTGAAATACTTATATTCTATCTGAAAATGTACCCAACATACAATATTAGTTAGTATATCTTTTATAAATCTGTTTTTGAGAATTAATGTGCAAAAGAAAGTTATTGTCATGAACAGTTGGAATACAAGGAGATGGACCCAAGTGCAGAATAAACTAAAAGTATTTAATAATCAAAAAGGCCAAAGGCAAACAAAAACTTACTTCCAAAAGTTAAACAAAAAACACAGGGATCAAAAAACAGGGAGCCACAGAGGAGCACGAGCAAAAACTGACACTGCAACATACAACAATCAACAGTGGCTACTTAAAACATACAATAAACTGACAACACGAGGGAAGGAACACAGAGACTAAATAGACAGGGGTAATCAAACACAGGTCCGTCAGGCGAACGGCCTGGAGGCAGGTCACATAGCCCGGAAAGTTCAGGTGGACAAACACAGGGAACAGCTCTGGTGGACGGCCGGGAGGCCAACCAAACGGGCAGACTAGTTCAGGGGGAGGCCAGGAAGTTTCGTTCTGGCCTCCGACAGGGACACTGGAGACCACAGGACCTCGGATGAGGACACAGGAGTGTGCGGTGTCGGCAGGGCCTCCGACAGGGGCACAGGTGTGGGCAGGGCCTGAGTTGAGGCCTGGTTTGGGGTGCATCCGAATTGTCCCTCCTATCTCCTTTCACTATCCACTTTACCTTAACCCCGGAAGCAGTTAAGTGGCGGCCATGATAAGAGCCGTTCGAATTCTCTAAAAGTTAAGGAAAGGTGAGTCAATGCTTCCTCTATAACCTCCTTTAGCATAGGATACACTGGACCATCCTTTACGAAAGGAGATGAGATTTGACGCCCCACAATTTCTTGCGGCCGCAACATTTAAAGCGACTCACGCATTTAAAGCGACTCACGTTAATGTTCACGAACATTAACGATGATCGTAAAGTGACACAGATCATGTAAGAGATAAAAACATAAGAGACATTTTTATCAGATGATGTTTTATTCAACATATTTCATTCAATTCAGAATGTTTTGTGCATTTCTTCAGTTGTACATTATTGTCTTGCATTCATGTAACAATTCATTTCATATTTATTTTTATGTTGATTTATGATTGGACAGGAAGGTGATGGTTTCACTTTTCTTACTTGTAGCCTGGTAGTCTATATTTCTTTTATTTCAATCCCAACCTTTTGAAAATTAGGATTATTTCACCGGTAAGAAGGCACAGAAAGAGTTTTTTAGATGCGTTTTTTGTAGTCCATTTTCGGAACATTGTAGGTTCAACACGGCAGACCCACGTCATTAACCTCCGCCGGCCCGTCGCATTTAATGACGTGGCCTAGTGGAAAATGCAGTCGGATTGTCAGAGCAACGAGATCGTCTTTCCCTAAGTCCTTTATGAATTCTCCTAACATCTTTCCTTCACCTTATGACGTTTTCGCGGGGTTAAGGTAAAGTGGATAGTGAAAGGAGATAGGAGGGACAATTCGGATGCACCCCTGGTCTGAGACTTGAGCTGAGGCCTTGGCTGGGTTGAGGCCTTGGCTGAGGCTGAGGCCTGGGTTGAGTCCTGACATCGAAGGCCCTGACTGCGTCTCCTCCTACCTTGAGTGCCAGAGAAAAAGGCAAGACGAGTCCCCTCCCAGGGAGAAGGCTTGTTAAAATTTAAAAAATCCGCTGGGTCCATAATTTGGTCGGTTCATTCTATCATGAACGGTTGGAAAGCAGTTATGAGCAAGTGACCCCTGCAAACATCCAATTTAGAAACACAATTTCAGTCATTAATATCCCAGTTTCCACTCTTAATATATCTAATTATACTTTAATGTGCATAGGAGAATACATTGCCGAATGAAATGCATAATGCATGAAGTGCAAAACATGATGTAAACATCACAAAATAATAATAAATCACCTTAAATACCTGAAGTATAACATTTTATACAAAAGTTTTTTACCTTTAATAGTTTCTGTTGAATAAGCCGCAACTGTACATTGATTGTGTCGCCTCAATCCAGTAAATGTCTATGTTGATGCATCAGTAACTCTTTGAATGTTTTCTTTCATTTTTTTCTAAAATGGCAAAATTCGCCATGAAAGAATTGAATCGGTGTCACCGACTGACATTCTCCAATTCTGAAATGCTGTCTGAAGCTCCCATGGGTTTATGTCTTCTGTCCCCTCGTTAATTATGTGTGTATTGCTGCTCGTATCTGGTTGTATTTATCAGGGTTTTCTTTTAAGACAGAAATGATCTTACTTAGATTGTGTGTCAAATATAATTCATTTGTCTCGTAAAAAGCAAAGGAGCAACGATTGACCACGTTGGGGATTGATGTTCAGATGCTAAAATGGGGGGGTTTAATTAGTGCTTGGAAAATCATTTCTTCATTTCTACAAACAAAAACCAATCTGTGAACAATAAAGCAACCTGACATGACATCATGCATGGACACACAGCACCATCTAGTGGACAAAAGGCTTTTTGCAACTTCAAGAGGACTGCACAGTGTTTCCCCTTCGTCTTCCTCCTTCCCTCTGAAAGGCCTCCTCTAACGCTTGCTCTAGGAACTACACTGTGCCAGACCCCACCGGCCTGTTCGATGGCCACGTCTGGCCCAGGTATTTGAAACACAAGAACTTAGCATAGGATACTAATAGGATCACCATAAAAAAGAAGAAGATGGAGCAGCAAGAACACAGAGGAAGCTCTGTGTTCTTGCTGCTCCATCTTCTTCTTTTTTATGGTGATGCAATAACATGAAAAACATAACAAGTGACATAAAAACAAAAAATGGGGAAAAAACACAACGAGGGAAACAAGAACATTGAAGGTTTTTTTGTTTAGTTTGTTTAAAGAGTTTATTGGCTGTAAACAGGCTGATAATGTATGCTGTTTTTTTAAATGGGTGTGTTTGTGACTTCTGGGTCTTTTGGATCCAGCCCCAAGTGGACACTCGGGGAACTGCAGTTTTCAGCACTTCTGCACTGGCTTAATTTTTTCAACACCATGTGCCACTTGGTTCAACGTGAATGAGACTTATTGGTGATCAGCGTGTTGCATTTTGAAGGCATGTGTTTATTTTTGAACAAAGTGTGATAAATGATGCAGTTTGTGTTCAGAGATTTAAAAAAACTGTGATTCTGAGTGATGTTTGGAGTCATGTTGTTGAAACAGAGTCAATGGTAAATGGAATGGAGCTTGTTTAACACTTTTCTAGTCTTCTGACTACTCAAAGCGCTTATGCACCGCAGGTCACACCTACACATTCACACACTGATGGTAGAGGCTGCATCGGACATGTTGCTGCAGGAGCTGGGGATTGAACCCTTGACCTTCTGGTTGAGAGTCGACAACTCCACCAACTGAGCTGCCCCAACAAACATGAGCTTCACGCTTTCAGAGCTGTGTTCATAGTTCCTTTTTTTGTCTGTATGAAATGGGGAAATCTGGAGTAACATCTAAAATGACATTTTTCAAATTATATAACTTGTTGATTTCTGTTTTTGTTAAATTTCCCTCCATCTCCCCTCCAGGTTTCTGGGACCCCTTAGCGCCCCCTCCTGGAGGTCAGAACCCCCACTGTGAAAAACATTGGCTTTAATTCATAAAAAGTAATTCATAGTTATAGAAATGTAAAAAGGTAGAATGAAAACAAAAGTAACAACTTTGTCCTACTCCTTTTCAAACATGTACTGTTTACTTTGTGTTAAATATGGTCGCTTGAATTGCTGTTTAGCTTCACTGTAATGTTGTTTATTGTTCTTTTGATTTATTTTTTGAAACTATGGTCAAAATAAAGATATCAATTAATCAATCAAAACGTCAGCCAGGATTCATAAGATTAAACCCCGAGCTGGTTACACGACTCAAGACGATACTGTACCCGATGATTGGCCACAGAGAGGACGTCCTTTGTTACTCCTGCGATCTGATTGGTTACAGGTGTGCAATCTGACTTCAGGTGTGCATTATTTTAAATTGAGTGTGTATGCTATCGTGAATATGACTTACAGAGTGTAAAAACAGAAATTTCCCCTTGCGGGGATCAATAAAAAAAAAAAAAAGTAAATCTTTTTTTTTTAAATGAAGAGTGGTATCAGTCTCTCCCTGGTGACGTGAATGCATTCACTTGAATACTTTTACGTTTTAAAGTCCTTAACCCTTTTGCATCATGATGGACATTTTCGTCCATTTTGGTCAAATGTTTCCTCTTCATCTGGCCATCATTCTATCTGTGTTAGTGCATATGGCACCATTTCTTGTAAGAAAGTCTCTCTCTTGACACATTTTGGAATGCACATTTTAATTGTTTTAATAGATCAATAGAACACTGAGAAACATGTTTACTACCCTCTTAAGTCATTAAGGACAAAATTAAAAAAAATTCTTAAACAACTCCAGCCCTGCTCAAAACTACCAAATATTGAATAATTATCAGGAATTTAACCCTTTAAATGCCAGAATCATGTAATCAAACTGGCATTTAAAGGGTTAAATTCCTGATAATTATTCAATAGTTGATAGTTTTGAGCAGGTCTGGAGTTATTTAAGAGGTTTATGAAAAAAAGTAGAAAAAAATATCAATCTGTTCTATTTTCATAGCAGTTTTTGTAAATTGGACATTTTCGCCCTCCAATGTCCAAACAGGGAACTACATTTTAAATCTGATGCTACACAAAAACTAATAATGCATCAAAGTCAATATTTTGGATAATCTTTGACATATCCAAAACTGATTTAAAAAAAAATCTTCCAGCCACCAAAAATTTGTTAAATGGAAAATAACTAATTTTTGTGTTTTTTTCTTTTTTCAACAGTGACATCAAGTAATCAAAATGGCATTTAAAGGGTTAAATTCCTAAAAATGATTGAATGTTTGGTAGTTTTGAGCAGGGCTGGAGTTGTTTAAGAGATGTATACTGAAAAAAGTAGAAAAAATTATCAATCTGTTCTATTTTTATATCAGTTTTTTGGCATGGACATTTTGTCCTTAGTGACTTAAGAGGGTTGTAAATTAAACTGATGCCTGAGGGTTTTAATGGAGAATAAAGAAACTTGTTTAGTAGCAGTAATGTAATATAAGTAGGCTCTTTGATTTCTTGCCAACACATAGTAAATTACTCTCTCACTAACTCACACGCTCCCTCTTTCTCTCTCTTGGCCTCTGACTCTTTCTTTCTGTCATCGTTCCATTCACTTGGGTTTCCTCTTTCACCTCCATGTTTGTATGATTTAGCCTCCAGGCCGTGCATGCTTCATTGTGGAATAAGTTGATGCTTTCTGCTTTTCAGCACCTCCTTACTCTTTACATTTACTTAAGAGAGCAAATGGAAGGACGCACATGTAAGCAGACAGACGGTGAGACAGATGTAAAATGTCCTCCTAAATGGGAGAAGGAAACGTATGACTGTGCCTGCCATTGTCTGAGAAACAATCTGCTACTCTCACACTTCAGAGAGAAGAAAAGATCATTACCACTGACTTCAAAGCGCCTTGCTGACTGACTGTAAGAAAAACACAGACACAGGATGCTTTTAAGGTTTATTAGGACATTTAGCCTCTATTGAGATCTGTGTTTAAAGGTGAACACTGGGACACGATATGAAACTATTTGTGCAGATCAGCTAATGCATTATTAAACCAGAAGCCTTTATGTTTGTAATTCAACAGAGAAAACTAAATACAGAAGACACAGTTCAGTGCTACACAATATAATTATTTTGCACACATTCTGGGTGTTGCTCCTTATGTGATGTTGACTGCTCTTAAGGCCAGTCTTACACTTGACTACGCATGAAGAAAAGCCAGATGTGTCCTTGTACAAGACACTTAACCCCCAGTTGCTCCCGCTGCATCGGCTGGGTGTACTGACAAACACTTTACTCAGCAGCCTCTACCATCAGTGTGTGAATGTGTAGGTGTGACCTGCGGTGTAAAACACTTTGAGTAGTTAGAAGACTAGAAAATAAATATACAAGCTCAAGTCCATTTACCATTTCCCAGGGAACTCTTTTTCACGACATTTAAGTTGCATTTAAGTTTATTGTATTTGCATTTAATTTGTAATTAATTTTGTGTGTGCGCCCTCCATAGGCAGAATGGCGTGTCTATAAGGGGGAGTGCAGAGCGCATCTGGGGGGAAGATGGGTCACGGTGCATACCGTCATTGACTGCAGGCTCAGCAGTCGTGTTTAATTATATGAATTACATATTTTTTAGGTCATTGGAGACACTACACATACTTTTTAGTTTACTTTGATTTGCAATAAAACTATCAGCAACTTTAAGAATCAACTCTCACTGGATTTATTTTGGATCAAGTCTGCGTGTTTGATGAACTGTTCCTGTTTCTTCCAAAGTGGTAGAAGCAAGAAAATATTGGAGAGGTTACAGGACAAACCTGATTTTTGAGTTTTTGCTACTTCAGTCTGTTTTGGAAACTGCCTATAGACTGATGTGGCCAGAATGCAGTTTTCAAACAACAAATGTCAAAAATACCCCGATGTGTACTGGTTCAGGAACAATTCACTGCATGCATCAGACCAGTATCTCTCACATAATGTTTCCCACAATACAAAGCTCCAGCTAAGAGATCCAAATGACGGGCAGCAAATTGTTTAAATAAAATGCTATTTCAAGTGCTGACTGTGCAATACACATATATGTGCAAAGTTACTCTGTTGCTCTGTGAGAAGGAGAGAGCAGGGCAGACCTCTCTCTCTCTCTCTCTCTCTCTCTCTTACACACACACACACACACACACACACACACACACACACACACACACACACACAAACACACACACACACAAACAGGCATGCTTTCTTGCTTGCTTGGAGGTAGTGCTGCTGTAAGGAGATCTGGGCTGGATCAACTCAGAGTTTCCCAGTGTGTGTGTGTGTGTGTGTGTGTGTGTGTGTGTGTGTGTGTGTGCGTGTGTGTGTGTGTGTGTGTGTGTGTGTGTGTACATCTGTAGAATCTCTTACTTTGGTGGAGCCACAGAACCTCCTGCTGTTTCCTGACTGTATTTATTTACGACAATAGAAAGGGTTCAGGGGTGAAGATTAAAGGAGCACGTCGGGGTTCTGGACATCTTCATGGTCGTTTCAGTTTAAAGGCTGAGACGTGCTGACATCCTTCATGCATCAGAGGAACTCAACACAAACACTTTCAACTCTCAATGAAATGTGTCTTACTGTAAAGAGCATGGTTTATACTTCTACATGGTAGCTACGCTGTAACGACCTACCTTTGTATAAAATTATATTATTTATAATTTGAAAAGTTTTAATCAGTGTTTTATTTAGATTTTTTGTACTGTCTTAAGCTGAGGTTACTTTACTTCCTGTTTGAATTTAAACCTGCTTTTATTTTGAAATTAAGTAAGGAACTTACCTTACTTGCTCTTTTGTAAAGTGTCTCGAGATAACGTGTTATGTGTTGGCGCTATGCAAATAAAGACTGATGACTGATTGATTGATCTTCCACTAGGTCGAAGGTTAACTTTAGCACAGAAACAGGAAGTGGTTATGGATCCCAAACTGACGTCAAACAGCTCAAAGGAACGGTAACAAAGGTAAATTTGTGATGTCATGAGGTCAATGTGTGATGTCATAAGGTCAATGTGTGATGTCATGAGGTCAATGTGTGATGTCATGAGTACAATGTGTGATGTCATGAGGTCAATGTGTGATGTCATAAGGTCAATGTGTGATGTCATAAGGTCAATGTGTGATGTCATAAGGTCAATGTGTGATGTCATAAGGTGGATATTACTTTGGAGTCATCAGCTGAGCTGTCTGAGAGTTTGTTAAAGTGAAATGAGACATTCAAAGATGCAGCAGTGTCCTTCTTCTACATCACTGAGACTACAGTGAGACTCTGAGGACGAATATCTACGGTGAGCCTGAAGGGACAAAATAGCATGAGATTAATCGCGATAAAAATGAATGTATTAATTTCCAATCTTAATTAGTTGCAATTAACTAGCTAATGTTGATGCCTATAGTTTTGGACTTAATGGTGAGGAAAAGAAACAATGGAAAGGTGACAATGGGTTTTACATTTCTACAAAATCAGAGCAGTTTGCATTTTAAAGAGTCAAGTATTTCATCTACTTACATCTAGTGTTTCTCGACTTTGACGTACTCACTTAAACACAGATATTAATACTGAAAAAAAAACTGAGAGCAAAAAAAAGGGAGAAATAAAATAAGACTCTGACCCTTGGCATGATCACTCAGTCATCAAACACACACTTACAAGCAGGCAGGGTAGGCACACACACACACGCACACACACACACACACACACACACACACACACACACACACACACACACACACACACACACACACACACACACACACACACACACACACACACACACACACACACTCTAAGCCTATAGGTCTATAATGATTTCATCATGTAGCAGGATATCCTACCAGCACTATATAAACACTCAGAGAGGGCCCAGAGGTCTCTCCTGACTTCCTCTCCCCTGTATCCCTTTCTCCCCTCGTCTCCTTTCCCCTCTGAACCCAAGACACATCGGGTCGTTTCAAACTGACAGCAGCAGTAGCCGGTGTCTGGAATCTTTCTTGGATTTGTTTAATTGTACCTCACAGACCTTAATTCATTTAAAATTATTATAGTAATGCCTCCCATGTTGAAAGGTAAATTGACTTGAAATGTGTCTGATGACATTACAACCACAGCCACCAACATGAGTTGATTCTATTCTGACCTTAATTTATCATGTTGTCAAAACTGATCCCATATCTCTGTCCTCTTTCCTCCCAAATTCATATTTCCCAACATTCATAGGATGACATCTTTACCATTTGGTCAGTCTTTTCCTTCACAGCGGGACACCTGGGCTCCTTCAGGTTTCGCAGTCTCTAACCTTTAAAATGCTAAATGTGTTATTTGTTATGTTAGGTACCGATGTCTTGTCGCTAAGGAGGCAAAGTCCTGGGTGCACTGGAAGAGAGGCCTCAATCCACTCCCCCAGCATCTCCAAAATATTACACCAGAATGGGTGCACCGTAGCACATTCCCAGATCATATGTGTGTCGTTCTTACACTTCCAGCCCTTATTGCTATCAGTAATTTTCATCTAGCTGGTGTCCAGTGATATCTGTATAATATTTTATAGTACCAGGGGGTCGCTGGTTCAACTTCTGGCACAGACTGAGCAAGAATTTGGGACTGGTTGCTGAAGAAAAAACAAATTACTCCATAAGTACTGCCAGTTTGCCTTTTGCAAGGCTCTGAACCCCTCACTGCTCGGGATGCCTGTCCCACTCTAGCCCCCCCCCCCGACTCTGCAGCTCTCTGTAAATGCATCTTTAAAGGTCCGGTTTGTGCTGTCAGGCCTTCATGTGTGGTCATAATTACAGAAGGATAAAGTCCAATTCCTCTCAGGGTGGATTAAGTTTTTCAAATTAAATTCAAAGGTTCCTGACTTATTCATTTAAGACATTTTCTGGCAATAAAAAAATTATAATAAATAATCAAAAAGATCACACAGATCAGAAAAATCTAACAGTAAGGACGGAAGTGTCAGAGGGAATAGAAGCGCCCACGCCCACTCAGGTCAGGATGTAAAGAGTAATATTGCATGTTTACTCTTCATCTTCTGTTACAATGAAACAGGGACAAGATTCTGCGGTTTGAGTCCATTTGAGTCTTTTCTTGACAACTTAGTGATACAAGAGTGAAAGGCTAAATCCCTGGGCATGCTTATAACTTAATTAGAAATGACACTAGTCAGAGTTTTTGTGAGGTTTTCTCTCCACCACTATCTCCAGTAACTCTCCATCTCAGAGAGCATCCAGCCATAACACTGAAAGGTCCCGTACAGCCTCGAGTGAGATAAGAGAAAACACACGCAGAGAGAGAGCTATAATGCACCGGTGTGACAATGTGTGGCCTTTTTAAGATATGCACACACACACACACACACACACACACACACAC
Source organism: Labrus bergylta (assembly GCF_963930695.1). Taxonomy (NCBI): domain Eukaryota; kingdom Metazoa; phylum Chordata; class Actinopteri; order Labriformes; family Labridae; genus Labrus; species Labrus bergylta. The sequence goes on along the minus strand of NC_089198.1, from coordinate 31,764,577 downwards.
ACACACACACACACACACACACACACACACACACACACACACACACACATCCCATATAACCCTTATTTACCATTCAAGTGTAGCAGTGTGTTCTCTGTCTGAGCCTGTGAAGAGATTATCTCCAGTGGCTGTGATGGCAGTCGGTCAGAAAGACAGAAGTAACACGTACTTTAAAACCCACATTTAAAGACGCTGCTGTAAAGTGTCCATCAGTATTAACTCATCCATTCATACACATTGACACGCCTCTGAAGAAGCAGCAGGAGCAACTTGGTGTTAAGTGTCTTGCCAAAGGAGAAAGCAACATGTGGCTGCAGGCGCTGGGGACCTTCCGGTTGAAATCAGAATCAGAATCAGAATCAGAATCAGAATCAGAATCGGGGTTTATTGCCAAGTACATTTACACATACAAGGAATTTGACTTGGTGTATTGGTGCTAAACAATTAACAAGGAAATAAAGCAGAACTAGCAACAACTTAAATAATACAGTATAAGAAGACATTACGATATATAAAATAGAATGTAGGAGCTGTGCTGAAGTCCATGTTATATTGTTGAATTTAGAATAATCTGAATTGCAAAATCCCATTATTTTAGCGAAAATTTAACATACTGTATGCACTGGCAATTATCAGGATGTTGTCATTATGTTTGGCAAGTATTCTCACTTGATCTTTAATGGCCCTGCATCGCTTGAATAGGGCTGTTAGTTCACAGGATAGACAAACAAAGGTAGGTACTTGTGTGTGAAAATGGTTTGATTGGTTAAATAATCAGAAGACAACAATGCTTACAATGGGTCAGACCAGTCCAGCAGATCATAGAGTCAGATGTAGCTGGATGAAGAACAAAGGGGTCCGTCAGCTAAGTTAAATACAAACAATTTCTTAATATGAGAAAAGCCTCCAAGTGTTCTGATCAAGCTTCAGTCGCTTCCCCCTGCCAGAACCTTCAGGCCTTTTGTTTGTGTACCACCCAGCCAAGTAACCGGACGTTTACCTCCATTACCTCGCTATGTTTACCTCCACACTCTGCCCAGAATAACCTGTCACTCAGCACCCACATTCATCCATTTCCTCCAATGGCGTGACTGTGTGGCACGAGGAGGCGGGAACTGTATTAAAACAGGATAGAGTGAGGAAAACAAGATGTGACAGAGAGGAGGGTTTCACAAAGGACAGGAAACACAGAGACATGTTTCAGGAGAACAGGAGGGAGAGATGGAAGGGGGAGATAGAGGGGGAGAGCAGGGGGCTGAAGTAAGTCAACGGGGGAGAAAAGAGAGGAGTGAAGAGACGGCCAGAGAAAAGGAAAAGTCAGACTACAGAGAGGAAGTACAGAAATAAATAAAAAACTGAAAAAAGAAGCAGATTGGAGGTTCCACTTTTAACTACAAAGTGGTTTTGTTGTCATTACGATATGATATACTAACAGTAGGGGCTGGCTCTGAGTGCCCCGGCAGATGAAGTGATGAAAGTTTTCTAACAACAGAAGTGAGTCAAAGCTTCGGGGTTTTAACAGCACGACTCGGCGGGCTGACAGACGCAGCTTTGATGTGGAACTCTGATTCTTCAGCGTGCAGAGCCGAGGACAAACTGAAGAGTATTAACCTCACTTTATCATCACAAACACACAACTGTGAGGGGATCAAACACAATGTGCACAATAAGTATATCATATAATATTCTCAGTCATTAAAATGAATGTCACTTCAACATCTTTTTAATATTTATCTTCTAATAAACGTCAGAACATCTGAAATGTTCCAATTTTAACTTCCTTCAAGCACATGCAGTATGTTGTTAGTGTTAACCCACTAATATTCAAGTAAAAACCAAAGGTAAGGACAAATATAAAGAACAGGTGTATTTCGGTAAAAGGGGTTAACTTGTGGAATACTTATGCCATGGAATTAAGAATGTGTAGTTCACTTTCCAGATTTAAATTTTTGTTTAAAAAATGGTGTTTAACAAATATAAAAGGTCGGTTTGATTATTTTTTTGTGAGTGTGACTTTTGTTTGTTTTATTTGTTTTGTTTTGAAAGAAATTCTTGGAACAAATTTTGTGAATGCATGTGTGTAATTCGGACCTTTGTGTGTGAGAAGCATGTCCCTAAAAATAACGGGGTCAGCCCAATGGTCCCACATTTCTAAGATTTTTTTTAAAATTAGGCCCTATGTTCCTTTCTCAAAATTAAACCCTATGTTCCCACATTTCTAGGAAATTCTAAATTAGGTCTTGTGTTCCTACATTTCTCTTCAATTTAAGCCCTATCCTCCCACAAGATTTTTTGGAAGCACTTTATAGTAAATGAATGAATGAGTAATTTTATTTTGATCAGCAGCAGCAGAAATCGTCAAAATCACAATCATTACAAGAAAAAATCAAATAGGCTGATCGAAAAGGGTTTCGGCTGAAGCAGAGCTTATAGATGCTGAACCCTTGTTTTCATAAAATCTTAGAAATGTGGGAACATAGGGCTGTGGGAACATAGACACGCTCCCAAAATAACAGAGTAAAACCAGAATTTCCCCTCGGGGATTAATAAAGTATATCAAAACAAAAAAAAAGGTTTACACACCTAAACAAGAAGTTTAACTCTAGACAAACGATCATAAGCACACAGGTGATGGGGCAGCTGTGGCTCAGTGGTAGCGTTATCATCTCTCAACCAGAAGGTAGAGGGTTCAATGCCAAGCTCCTGCAGCTACATGTCTGATGTGTCCTTGGGCAAGACACTTAACCCCAAGTTGTTCCCACTGCTTTGGTGGCAGCGCAAAAATGTGTATATATGGATGAGTTATCCTTGATGAACATTTCACACAGCAGCCTCTACCATCAGTGTGTGAATGTGAAACTAACCAGTGGAAATAAAGAACGTAAATCTTACACCGAGCTCCTATAGGTATAAAGTCCTCCGTAAAATACGGACATCAAGGTGTTTTATTTTGAAAGGTGGATAACTTGTAGAGGAGGAGCAGAGGGTTTTGGGCGGTTTGGTGTCAGCGGTGTGTTCGCTGCAGGTGACAGATTTCATCCCTCAAAAATGTGTGATAACTTTGTTTTGTTCTCCTGCTGTCGTTTTCCACCAGCTGAGATCATTTCAACAAATCATCTCAATGTCACTGTTGTTATTTCACACTGGATGAACATTAAGGTTGTTGCTGTTATCACCTAATCATGATGCTTTGTCAGGTTTTAAAAAACTAACAGAAGTTATTTTTTCAGAGTTCAGAGACAATCAGACATCACATGAAGTTTAAATGTCATTTCTTAAACTATATTTTGGTCACTAGTGATGTTACGCTCTAGATCAGGG